>NW_021611539.1:0-1275 GCF_004785775.1 Grammomys surdaster | reverse complement strand
AGTGCTTTATACAATGTGGATTACCAATAGTTGTCCTTTCAAATCATTTCATTTCTCACAGGAAGTTTTGGTAAATTGTGCATGTTTAAAAAGACATGGATATGTTAGATTTAAAACTCAGTAACAGACTTCCAGGTAAGATGGAAGATTAGAAGCCATGTCTGTAACTGAAAAACACACCCAAGATCTCTAGAACAAAAAGAAAAAGTCACACATAGAGGACTAGTCAGGAAGAAAATCAAACTCAGCAGTAGTCTCAATTAAAGACCAAGAAAAGAAAAAGAACACAAAGAATCTGTGAAATGAAGAATTGGTTCCTTGAGAAAATTAGAAAGACTGACATATCCTTATCCACATTATCTAACAGGCAGAAAAAGAATATCCTAATTAAAAAAATTATGAATGGAAAAGGGGACAGAACAAACACTGAGGAAATCCAGATGTTCATAAGGACAAATTAAAATCTGTATTCCATCAAATTGAAAAACAAAAGGAATTGGGTAATTTTCTCAATACACATATCTTTACCAAACTTAAATCAAGACCTGATAAACAATATGAATGCAACCACTAGTAAAATAGAAACAGTCATTAAAAGTCTCCTAACAACAACATCAACAAGTAAAAACAGCTAGGATCACATGATTTTAGCACAGAATTATATCAGAGTCTGAAAGAAGAATTAATACCAATACCCCTCAAATTATTCCACAAAATAGACACAAAACACTGCACAATTCATTTTACAAGACCAGAGATACCTTGATAACCAAATCACATAAAAGCCCATCAAAGAAAATTACAAACCAATTTATGTTTGAATATATTTATAAAAATTCTCAATAAAATACTTACAAGACAAACCCAGCAACACCTGAGAAAGATCATCCAAGATAGTCAAACGCTAGGCTTCATCTTAAAGGTGCAGGGGTAGTTCCACATATATGAATTAATAAATGTACTCTACCATAAAAGCAAACTAAAAGACAAAAAACATATGATCATTTCATGATATGCTGAAAAGCCATTGGAAAAAAAAATCCAACAATTCTTGAAAAAAGTCCTGGAGAGAAATATGTGATACAGGGACCTGTCTAAATAAGAAAGGGAATTTGCAGGAAGCCCATAACCAATTTCAAATTAAATGCAGAGACACTCAAAGGAATTCCACTAAAAAATCAGGGACAAGACAAACTTGTCCTCTATCTCCTCATCTAAAAGAGCATTAACATAATAAGTGATGGAAATCAAAATGGAAGGAAGGAAGTCAAAGTA
>NW_021611538.1:0-1073 GCF_004785775.1 Grammomys surdaster | reverse complement strand
TTACAAGCTGAGTTTGAACATCTTTCAAACTGCAAGAAAGAAGTCAATAAAACATGGTGGTTAGTAAAGTAATGGAGTGAGGCAGCAGGAATATTCTTGGTTTTGTTCTGTTTCACTCACGATCTATCTATCTATCTATCTATCTATCCATCCATCCATCCATCTATCTATCTATCTATCCATCCATCCATCTATCCATTGATCGTCTATCATTTACCCATTTATCATCTATCTATCTAGCCATCTATCTATCATCTATCGAGTTTTATGTATATGTTACAGGGTCTCATTGTGTAATCTGGAGTGGCAATAATCCATGATATTTCTGTTTACCTTCCTAAGAACTGGTATTACAAACTACTACAATTTCGTCTAGTGAGCAGGCAGCCTGAAACACGCCTAATAGCTTCACTGCCACTTATGGAACTTTAAAAATCACTCCTAGTAATATGCTTGCGGAATAGATACATTTTCAACATACATTTTCTAGTATTTCCAAGGCACTCTCTAAATTATTAATAAGGGAGATGGCCATAAATTCTCTAGGATTGTGCTCTTTGTGATGGGTTCCCATGACCTTAAATGCCAGGCGAGTTCTCTAACACGGAGCTACTTCTCCATTCCCCACAAATTACTTTTATGGCGAAGTTCTCAAATAAACACAGTATAGATATCTCAAACTGCGGGACAAGCAGTGGCTTATCTTAAAATACTGCTCCAATAATGTTAGGCAATGACAAGTCTTTGGTCTGTGTGTGGGATCAAAAGTGCAGAGCCTCTTTGTTTCTCACAGTATTGTCTAGGCAATTCAAAAATAACTTTAAACATTTCACCAGAAGAATTCTGTCAAGGTTTTTACAGCTATTTATGCCCATCTCCTTTTTTACTTTTTAACTTTTTTTTTCAGTAGGAAATTGACAGAATTTACTTATTTATTTATTTATTTATTTATTTATTTCTGTATTTCAGAAGTTAAAATACTAGAAATGTTTCAAAATTAAATAAATTGAATTGAAAATTACCACACCCTCATCTTTCACGGCCATCATTTTATGATTACTACTGTGTCTGTG
>NW_021611537.1:0-2042 GCF_004785775.1 Grammomys surdaster | reverse complement strand
TGTACATGGCATATTTAATGTAAACAGTATATTTTATGTATACAGTATATTCCACAGTAATAGGCAGAACCCCCTGACCTCTCAGTCTCCCTCATCCCCTCACCATAACCTTTGCCCTATCTCCTGAATAAACCTCATGTGGAACCATGTGGCCTGGCTTGATCAGTTGGGAGCCGCATGCTTCGAACATCATGGATGCCGTAAACACACATCATGTCAGATAAAATATGGCCTGATATGGTGGGATTAGTTGGAGGGAGTTTGATTTTATACATATATTTTTACATGTATATATGTAAAAATAAATACATGTAAAAATACATATAATATAAAACATATAAAATAAATTATAGCATATTACATATATTATGTTACACTATGTTATCTAATATAAAATAATTATCTTAATATATTATATATTAATATACTATATTCTACATTAATATTATTTATTAATACATTAATGTACTATATAGTGTATTATGAATATTCTGTATTTTTCATATAAAATATTCTATATTTTAAACATATAATACATATTATACTATGTGTAAAACAATATAATATTATTATGTTAATATATTTATTAACATATTTTATATGAATATTATATTTTATACTATAATATTATATAAATATATTGTTATTTTATATGATATTATATATTATACAATATATTATATATGTTATATAATATACATTTATGTATGTATATATATATTGGTTTTTCGAGACAGGGTTTCTCTGTGTAGCCGGGCTGTCCTGGAACTCACTCTGTAGACCAGGCTGGCCTCAAACTCAGAAATCCACCTGCCTCTGCCTCCAAAGTCCTGGGATTAAAGGCATGGGACAAAACTGCCCGGCTATGTTTATATTTATAATATATAATATTAGTGGCATGTCTCACTATCTGCTTGCCTGCTCTAGGGGAGTACATGTTCTCTTCCTATATCAATTGTAGAAAATGTCCACCTTTCCAGAATCATCTCGTGATATCATGCTCCTGATGTAATACACATGAAGTCAAACCATGGTGTCATACCCATGATTTCACTCCTGTAATGTCATACCCGTAATATCATGATGATATCCTTAAATACTCCTGGTGTCACACCTGTGATGTCACACCCATGATGTAATTCCCCTGATGTCACACACGTAATGTCATGCCCATGTTATGACACCTGATCATCATTCTAGTCAAAGAAAAAGAATAATAAAATTTAATAAATAAAATAAATAATAACAATAAATAGAGTAAACTCCAACATGCAGCTAATTGAGTATTGATCACACATATTGATCATCGATGGTGGATTCTGAATCAGAATTCACATTTATTTGTTTATTCATTTATTTATTTATTATTTATGCATTTATTATCTTAATAAATCAAAGTATTGAAATCAATTGCTTTGAATGAGCAGTCACATGAGGAGACAGTCATATACGAGCACCCAATGTATAAGTGCTGTCCTCTGGCTGAAGCTTATTATATGATCATCTGAAAATGTGCAATGGTCATATGAAATTCAATATATTCTAATTTATTATTGGATAATATAATATGTGTAATATATTAAAAGAATGTATCAATATTAGTATATAATAATATATTGATATATAATAATAATAATATATAATATAATATGATAAATATGATAAATTTCATATATCTTTATTTTTTACTGGGTACTTTATTGACATTTCATTTACATTTACTTTTCAGACAAAAGTTATGATCTGAAAATATATAATTGCCATGGACAATTTTATTACTTCTTATTATTGGATAATATACTGTATAAATATACCATAACAATATATTAATATTAATATGTAGTATATTAATATACAATAATAAGTAATATATAATATAAAATTGTATATTAATAAAATATAATAGGATAAATCAAATATACGCTCATTCATTATTGGATATTTTAATGATCTTTCAATTATTTTTACATTTCAGAAAAATTTTAGAATCTGAAAATGGGAAATATCAATGAAGAAATTCAAATATATCCTATATCCTTTTT
>NW_021611536.1:0-1385 GCF_004785775.1 Grammomys surdaster | reverse complement strand
GCATTGGATAGCCAATCATAGGCATAGCAGCTACAGGAGCAGGATATGCATATGCCTGTTGGTTCATACTATTTTGCCTTTTTGCACCATTGCTTCCATATTGCTGAGTGCTATTATTTTTTTCAATTACTTTTTTCCCATTAATTTACTAATTCATTCAGTTTGCATCCTGATTGTAGCTCCCCTCTCCTCCCAGTTTCCCCTTCACACAGACCCTCCTCCCATCCCTCCCTCCCCTTCATCTCTAAGAAGGATGAGGTCACCCTGGCTACAAACCCACCCTGACACCTCAAGTCACTGTAGGAATAAGTTAATCCTTTCCCACTGAGGCCAGACAAGCCAACTAAGTTTTGAGGGATAGGAGCCACAGTCAGGCAAGAAAGTCAAGTTAAGATCAAGCTCCATTTGTTGGGGGACATACATGAAGAACAACGTGCATATGTTTGGGGGTGGGAGGGCTACCATTGTATGTTATTTTGTTGGAGGTTCAGTCTCTGGGAAAATACCAGGAGTCCAGGTTATTTGACTATGTTGCTCTACTTGTGGAGATAATATTCCCTCTCAGTTCCATAATCCTTCCTCCAACTCTTCTATAAGAGTTTGTGAGCTCCCTCTGTTTGGCTATGGGTCTCTGCATCTGTTTTAGTCAGCTGCTGAATAGAGCATCTCAGAGGACAGTTATGCAAGGCTACTGTATGCAAGCATAATAAAGTATCATTTATAGTGTCAGGGATTGGCTCCTTGTCTATTGGATGAATCTGAAATTGGACCAGTTATTGGTTAGCCAGATAATTCATTTTTATTCTGTTCCCTCCAGTGGTTTGTGATATTTAGTATAGGTGTGATGACTTACTTCATTAATTAGTTCTAGAGAATACAGAATATTGAGAAACAAATTCCAACTGTATCTGAAGAATAAAAAGTATTACACACCCTATACCAGGCATTAGATTGGCAACTAAAATTGTATGGTAGCTTTCTCATGGGAAGGACCTTGCCCAATTGAGCCTCCTTAGGGCAAGGACTTTTCCTAGATTATTTGGCACTGATGCCAAGCCTACCTGCCAGAATTCATCACACACTTTTATGGACCTACTTCTCTATGACTCTATGTATCTGTTTATCAATATATTAACCCAAATGTATCTTTGTAGAACTGTCTGTAGACTTTTGGTCTAGTTGTTCATCTGTTAAGCAAGTATCTATGTTTTTGTGTATCCATCATTCTAAAATATGGAAACACATTCTCACAAAATATATTGGTAGATTGTTACATTTATTTATTTTGCATTATGTTTTATAACTTGACATGGGACAAATATTAAGATGTGGAAAAATCTGTTAAGAAGCCTAGTGCAAGTGCCAGTAGAGACTGCTGTGAATTG
>NW_021611535.1:0-1617 GCF_004785775.1 Grammomys surdaster | reverse complement strand
CCATTCGTGGATAATAGTAAATCAGAACAAGAATGAACTTGAATAATCAATAGTCATCAGTAGTAGTCCATGGATCAAAAGAAATACATAAAGCTGAAAAATCAATAGTCATCAGTCGAGTGACGCACCCCCTGGCGACGCTGGCACCAACTTTATTCCATCACTAGGACACCGAAGGTTGGTCCTCTCAGAAGTCTCCACGGCAACCGCCCTAGCAACAGTCTAGCAACGGCGAGATTCTAATGGCCCTGGTTCTACAGGCCCTTCAGAGTGGAGGAGCTCAAAGGGCCTAGAGACAATGGAGATATGACAGAGCTGTCTGCCGAGCTGCGAACTGAAGAGCAAGGGAAAGGTAGTCCAGAAAGAGGCTCGGAGAAAAGCATCTCCGCTGGGAGGAAAATAAAGATTGTTAGGCCGAACTGAAAACAAACTCAAGGGAACTTGTTTTATAATGGGAATGGCGTTCCTAGTCGCTGGAAAAAGGATCGGCCAAAATAAATGGCGTTGAGACGATTCTAGTAAAAGAGGGAGAAAAACCTTTAAAATTTTTTTTTCAAGGTAGGGATTCTCTGTGTAGGACTAGCTGTCCTGGAACCCACATTGCAGACAAGGCTGGCCTCAAACTTAAAGATTTACCTGCCTCTGCTTCCCAAGTACTGGGATTGGAGGCATGCAGTGGCAGACTGGTTCTTCCCCGTGAGTTCAAAGTCAGCCTAGTATACACAGCAAGTTCCCAGGACACACAAGGCAAAGCCACTGTAATCCAGCAATTGAGAGACTGAGACAGGAGGAGGATCATGAGTTCCATCTCTTAGTGGGAGGACACAAGAAAGAAATACAAAGAACAGAGAAGAAAAGAGAAAATGGCAAAGTGGTGTGGTTGGAACCCATTGGGTGAAGTCGTAAACAAGAATATATATGTAAGTGTGTGTGTGTGTGTGTGTGTTTGTGTATGTATATATTCTAATATATATATATATATATATATATATATTATACACCATCCAAAAAAAAACAAAAAAAACCCAAAAACAAAAAAAAACAACTAAAAATATTCATCAGTAGTAGATAATAGTAAGTCAGTAAGAAATGAACATGAATAATCAAAATTCAAAATTCGTGGATAATAGTAAATCAGAAATAAATGAACTTGAATAATCAATAGTCATCAGTCATAGTTCATGGGAAATCAGAAAGAAGTAAAGCTGAAGTATCGAAAGTCATGAGTCATAAATAAAAGTAAGTCAGAAATAGATGAAGACAATAATCAATATTCAAGTTTCGTGGATAATAGTAAAGCAGAAATAAATGAACATGAATAATCAATAGTCATCAGTCATAGTTAACAGTAAATGAGAAATATATAAAGCTGAAATATCAATAGTCATCAGTCATAGATAATATTAAGTAAGAAATAATTAACATAAATAATCACTATTCACCATTCGTGGATAATAGTAAATCAGAAATAAATGAACATGAATAATCAATAGTCATTAGTCATAGTTAATAGTAAGTGAGAAATATATAAAGCTGAAATATCAATAGTCATTAGTCAAAGATAATATTAAGTCTGAAATAAATGAACAGGAATAATCAATATTCACCATTCATGGA
>NW_021611534.1:0-1259 GCF_004785775.1 Grammomys surdaster | reverse complement strand
TTATGAATTTTTTGCAAAGTAAATGTTGAATTTTATCAGGTTAAACTGTTTGAAATCACATTCCTATACAAATCAAGTGGTCTCCTTGTCAATTTTCTATTTTTCATGAATTTTCAATACAAATTTCTCCTTTTTCATAATTTTTTGATTTCTCCTCTGTTTGATTATAGTTTATTATTGGCTTTGTAATTTTTCTTCAAGTTTTCACTATTTTTCCTGCATTTTTTACTACCTTTTTCCACAGTGTTTTCAATTTTAAGAACTTTTTGCAAAGTAAATGTTTAATTTTATCAGGAAAAACCGTTTTAAATCACATTCCTTTACAAATCAAATGTTCTCTTTATCAATTTTCTATTTTTTATGAATTTTAAGTGCAAATTTCTCCTTTATCATAAATTTCTTTGATACCTCTTTTGTTTGATTATTCCACAGTGTTTTCAATTTTATGAATTTTTTGCCAAGTAAATCTTCAATTTTATTTGGAAGAACTGTTTTAAATTACATTCCTTTACAAATCAAATGTTCTCCTTATCAATTTTCTATTTTTTATGAATTTTAAAAGCTAATTTCTCCTTGTTCATAACATTCTTTGATTCGTCTTCCGTTTGATTATAGTTTATTATTGACTGTGTAATATTTCTTCAAGATTTCACTATTTTTCCTGAATTTTTCACTAGCTTTTCCCACAGTGTTTTCAATTTTATGAATATTTTCCAAACTAAATGTTCAATTTTATCAGGAGAAACCTTTTTAAATCACATTCTTTTACAATTCAATGGTCTCCTTATCAATTTTCTATTTTTTATGAATTTTAAATGCAAATTTCTCCTTTTTCATAATTTACTTTGATTTCTCCTCCGTTTGATTATACTTTATTATTGACTGTGTAATATTTCTTCAAGTTTTCATTATTTTTCCTGAAATTTTCACTAGCTTTCTCCAAAGTATTTTAAAATTTATGAATTTTTTGCCAAGTAAATGTTTAGTTTTGTCAGGAAAAACTGTTTTAAATCACATAACTTTACAAATCAAATGGTCTCCTTATCAATTTTCTATTTTTTATGAATTTTAAGTGCAAATTTCTCCTTTTCATAAATTTATTTGATATCTGTTTTGTTTGATTTTTCCAAGGTGTTTTCAATTTTATGAATTTTTTGCCATGTAAATGTTAAATTTCTTCAGGAAAAACAGTTTTAAATCACATTCCTTTACAAATCTAATGGTCTCCTTATCAATTTTCTATTTTTTATGAATTTTAA
>NW_021611533.1:0-1606 GCF_004785775.1 Grammomys surdaster | reverse complement strand
GCCCAGGAATGGTATAGCTGGGTCTTCAGGTAATGCTATGTCCAATTTTCTGAGGAAGCACTAGGTTGGGTTCCAGAGTGGTTGTGCCAGCTTGCAATACCACCAACAATGGAGTGGGACTGTGTAAAGGTATCCTGGTTCATGGCTGGGCATGGGCCTAGAACCCCGAGACTCTAAGTAAGAAATGGCAGGTGTTTGGCCACATCCCCAGAACCCAGAATCCTGACATGCAGTCTTGTCTCCATAGACCTACATTGTTCAGTCATGTAGGCCATTCCAGCCCCTCCCAAAGTGCATAGGGAGAGGGCGTGACCATAGGCCTCAGGCTTTAGGGATTTGCATACTAATGAAGGCCAGAGGGTGGAACAAATTAAGCATTCTTCCCCAGAACCTCCCCCTTTCTCCCTCCCTATTTAACTCAGGACTGCCCTGAGTTTCACAGGGGGTACTTCCAGATCCATCCACCCTCCGCCATGACAATAAATTCTTTTGGAACCAAGGACTTCCTTGTGTCATTGGGGTTGGCCATCGCCAATGCCTCCAGCCTCTGGAACCTTAGACTTTCTCCTGTGTGTGGGATCAGCCGAGTGGAAAGCCTCTGGGACACTACCACCGCTCGCTGCAGCCTATTTTTTCCCATATTTAGCACCCAAAGTGGGGTATAGACTCTCACGGACTTGAAGAACGTGGCCACCCCAGTCTGCTACAGGTGAATACATCCCGCAGGACATGGGGCCAAGGCTCTCTCTGTTTCCCTCACCTATCTCGCGGCGTTTGAGCCTGTCGCTTCACACAGCACAGCTCCGTGACCTCCCAACGGTCTCTGTTCTGCTGAGCACCCCCCCCAGCAGTGTCTGGGACCACAAACAGAGATCCCTACCTCCCCACTGGAGAGAGCCCTGCTCCCACCCCCATGGAATCCCAGACTGGCTTCTTTCCCTGCCCGGGCAAGAAGAATGCAGCCGAGCTTCCCGCCACACTTGTCTGGTGCTGTGAGGAATTGACTCAGTGAAGATTCCGTGCTTCTCCCATGCTGACTGAAGCTGCAGCTGCTTAATCTCTCATCTGGAGGACTTCATTGTGTTCCAGCCATGGAGACCCACATCTTCAAGCAAGCTAGCCAGGCCACCGAGTCTGCTAAGCAAGTACAGTAACCAAATATCTCCCATGGGTGCTGCCAGGGCCTCTTTCTTCCCCCCACCCCCTTGTTTCTCTCAGCTGTGAGTTGACTGGTCGCATGCCCACATGCCTCCAGTCTCAGTCCTTCAGCGGCCTCTCAGCAGTCTGAGAGCCTAAGGACTTGAGACCAGTTGATTCCTGGCTGCCTCCTGTCCCAGGGATCCCCAATTTCTCTCCCCTCTCATTTTTCTCAGCTGTGGGTCAGCTCGTCACGAGCCCACATGCCTCCAGTTTTGGTCCTTCTGCGGCCTCTCAGCAGTCTGAGAGCCCAAGGCTTGAGACCAGTCAGTCTCTGGCCAACTTTTGGCCTGGGGATCCCCAATCCAAGAGCTCTGCACCCATGTAGAACCAGACTGAGTGTGAACTCCCCATGCTGGGCGGGGCCCCGTCGCGCTTGCCCGGTGTTGCAGGAAATAAACTCAGCCAA
>NW_021611532.1:0-8371 GCF_004785775.1 Grammomys surdaster | reverse complement strand
GTGGACAATAAAATAATAGCAAATGTCTGAAGGAAGGCAACAACAATGTAAGGTAATGAAAATGGTATTCAATAATTGCTTAGAAATTTGCAAAATAAATAAATAAATATCCTGAAAAGAAAATGCAGTAAGGTGAATAAAAATGACTCATAGAGAACCTCTGGGAGACAGTATACCAGACTTGAAGAAAAGGTAGAAGAGCGGAAAGCTTCAGTCACAAAAAAAATGATGAATTAAAATAATGTTAGGTTAAGGCACAGTATTATTTACTAGTTGAAGGGGCAGGTAAATTACAGAAACTCCTTTGAAAAACAGTCCGGGATTTTTGCAAAAAATTAAAGAAAAAAGAAAGAAAGAAATGAAGAAAATAAGGAAGGAAGGAAGGAAGGAAGGAAGGAAGGAAGGAAGGAAGGAAGGAAAGAAAAAATAGAAGTACAATAAACACTGCACTGTTTAGCGATTTGTTCATAGATGGCTTCCTGATTGTTCTCTATAATTCTCTATGTACACTCATCCACATCTGCATATTCTAGGGAAAGGAGACTCCAGAATTACCCAAGTCTCTAGAGATTCTTCCTAGGAAATCAAGTCTTTTCAAGATTATAATGAGGTCCAGGATTCTCAGAAGACTTCTGAGGTTCAAAACCTGTTGTGATGATTGTGGTAGGTTAAAAAGGATTCCTGCTCAGCCAGGAGGTGAGAGCTCAGAAACACTATAGGCACAGATAAGATTGAATGGAAGCTAGAGGCTTACAGGACTAGGCATAGGGTAAGAGACAGAGGCAGGAAGTCTGCCAGAGAAAAATTACAATAGAAGAATACTTTTACATCTCTGTGGAAAATCTAACGTTGCTCAGTGTAAATGCTCTCTAGAATGTAAAAGAAACATCTCATGATACCAAGGAAAAGAGATACAAACTAAAGGAAACAGTTCAGAAAAGGTCAACAGTTACTATTCCCCTCAAATCAGGACTAATATAATACAGTGCATCACTAAGAATATCACTATTCAAGGACAGGAAAACATTTAGAGTGGAATAAATAGGTGATTCAATAAGCAAGTGGACATTCTTTAGAAAAACAACTCAGATCACAACATTCATTCTGTCAACAAATATCTGGTGATAGCATTCATAGTGCCAATAAGTGTTATGCAAATTTGGGAAGAGGGCAGAGTTATCAATTGCCTAACCAACATTTGCATCCTCTGTGCTACAATCTCAATCTGCCAGGCAAGTTATGGCCACTGGTATCATAGTGGCAAGACTATTTATGTGGAACGGAGGGTTTTCTGGTTCAAGCAGAGGCCAGCTCCACAGGAAAAAGAATACATGGGTTAAATTGAAAATCTGTCTAATAGCCAATAAAGAAGATCAAGGGCTCTAGGAGAGAATGGATTATTGACATTTGCTTCAGCATAAATGGCCCTTGTCACGCCTATTCCCTGATGTTGATTTCAGTGTGGGTAAAAGAAACTTAGTTTTCAATATGTAACAGCTATTTCAGAGTCTCAAAACTAATCAAATATTGACATCAACTGAGTGCTGACTGCACTGCCTACTATGGGAAATCCATGTCATCACATCTAATATTATTCTCAGTGAAATTTTCAGAAATTATTAATGAAATACAATCTGGTCACACCAAATTCATGATGTCTTTCTACTGACAGTTCAGCCCTACACAACCCCTTCTTCAATCCTTCAATCATACCTGGATCTTTTCTTAGAGTCTCCTTGGCCTTTACCATCCAGGGTTCTTAGTTTTGACTGACAGTTATGTACATTCGGCTAAGCATATAGAGACCTGAAAATGTGGAAATATCATTCAGAAAGAACCTGGAACTGTTGATGGAATAAAAATGAAGGATTCCAAAACCTTACAAAAGGATAAACATGAAGGAAAGAGAAGATGTCGTGAAAATGCTCTTTTTCTCTGAGGATTTCAGTTTATCCTATGTGATGTAAGAGTCAGTCATACTTTGAACACACAGAGTCCTTTCCCAGCAACACTGAGGAGGAGCAAGGAAGATTACAAGTAATCTATTGTGACCCCCAGAATCCAGACAGTTTATTTTCTCAACTAGAGGTCTCTGAAAAAAAGCCCTGTGTGAAGGGTCTAAGCATTCCCACTCCTGCAAGAAGTATACAGTGTAGAACACAACAAACCATGAATGTGCATGGGCAGAGTGCTTTCCATGAACCAAGGAGATGTTTTTCTTAAGGGAGGAATTACAATTATTTGAAAGGTGCTGTCTAATTTTGTCCTAATCCATAGAAAGTTTCATATCTATAAAATATCTTGGCCTGATATCATCCTCTCACAGTATGCTGGGCTGAACCTCAAAAGCATTCAAAGAAATTCAAGAGGAATGGCTATCTGTGGTGCCTATTAACATATAAATGCAGACATTTTTAGCTAGGTGCTTTCTTGGCTCAAGATTCTCTCCTGGTCAACCTTCTCTCCTCACACCTCATCCTAAATACCTCTCCCCCACAGCTCATGACCTAGTTTAGTCTGGAATGAACCACATAACTCTGACTGCTTTCTCTCTCAGAATAAAAAGCCAAAAACTAACCTCTAAGCACCACCAGCACAAGAACCAAATATCTTCTTGGAATGCTGAATGTTGCATATCTTAGGAAAATAATAAAGCTTCATGGGAAACTAAAATGGCATATAAAACCCCTGATAGCTTGTGACCAAAGTCCATCTCTTGGCCAGGATTTAATTTTTAATAAAGGTTTCTCCCATGTTGGAATTGGTTTTTCTCTGGCTATACTTAGGGTTAACAGAACCTAAATATAGCTTCTCCTCAGCCATACCTTGCTGCAACCCTGTCTTTATTTTCATTCAATCCTAAGGGGTAACACTAATAACTAAGCCTATGAAGACATTGTTTTGAATGTTGTATTTATATGAAACCCATCATATGTTGAAGGAATTTCAGGTAATGAAGAAATTTCAGGTAATGAACGAATTTCAGCTCTCAGCATAAACTCAAAGTAGAAGGAATCTCAGGTTGAACTTCAAAAGTTAACTGCCCCAGGGACACATCCTGGGAAGAACACATTCCAAAGACTTGCACATACATTCCAGGAGAAGGGCCCAATATAAGAGATACTAAGGAAGCTGGGCCATTAACGTAATGTACCTGGTTAAACAGAAGTCACTTAGCTAACACTCACTGTTATAAAGATAAAGTGCAAATCTGAGTTAACTAGAAACCTGGCCTGGGAACGGTCCTTTGAAATCAGCCTTCATGGTTACTGTTTAAAAGGTAATTGTATAACTGCCCTCATGAACTCTGAGGAAATGGTACAAATACTGTTCTTAGCTTTGGCTCGGGGTTCCTCTTGCCTGTGTGCAAGGGAACCCCAGTGTACTGTTTAGCAATAAACCTCTTGTTATTGAATCGAATTCGCTCTTTGTGAGTCCTTGTGTGGGAGCACAACCCCCTCCACCACCACCACCACTACCACCACCCCCACTCCACCCCGGTTTGGATCTTAGGGTCCAACATTTGGAGGTCCCACCAAGATACATGTGCTCTCTCAGACGCCACAGCTCAGAGATCAGAGTTCCACTCGTTTGAACAGGTCTGTGTCCTGTCTTTCTTTTGTTGTGTTTTGTGTTTGTGAAGTGGCTGGGCATACCATGGAGAACAGTCTGTTTTGGACCCTGGGAGAGGATCACGTTTTGTGTTCTAGGAACTCTTCTGTAGTAGCCAGGTTGCGGGATAGACATGCAGGCATGTCGCAGCTCACAGGACACTGGAGGACACTCCAGAATCCCTCTGAGAGGTAGGATCAGAAACAGTTCTGGTTCTTCTCTGTCTGAAGGTGGTCTCATAGCCACCACTGCCTAGGCAGCATCTGCTGCTCTCTTGTGGCAATCTCATGTTGAACATCCTGTTCTTGCTGTTTGTTGTTTGTGCTGTTGGACTGATGATCCATTTTAACTGACCTAACATAGGGCAGACACTATCAACCCCACTATCTTTGGTTCTTAACCACTGGACTGAAGTTAAGACTAGAGCTCATAATCTGTCAGTAGGCATGAAGAAACAGAAATGGCAGACATTGTATACCTCAGAATGGCCATCTTTTCGGACATGGTGGCCACCGAAAAGATCCTTCTTTCCAGAGAAAGTTAGACAGATTAAAGGGAGAATTTTTCAGAAGGGTCGCAGTGAACATCCCCTATATAACTGTCTGGGAAGACTTGATTCTCTCCAACCCACCCCCATGGGTCCGCGTATTTGTTTCACTTTCAGGTTCTCTGAGGACAGAGGTGCTCGCTTTGAAGGACAGTAATGAGGAGAGGGGAACCTCATGTCTTGTGAGACAAGATAAGAAAAAGAAGATCTTACCCACCTCAGATGCTGACCTCCTCCTGTTAGATCTCCCTCCTCCTTACCCTGCAGCGCTCCACACAATTGTGATCCCAGCCCCGCCTCCAGGGTATAGGGGGCCACAGCTCTGGTGGAACAACTGGTTCCCCTGTTGGAAGGGTGCCAGAAGAGTCTGGCTACCAGGATTCAGAGTATGTGGTCAGCAACCACCCCCCCCAGACCAAGTTCTTATCTCAGCAGGCGTATGAGCCTCCGACCCTCAATGATCAGTGCAACCAGCCTCTCCAGTATTAACTTGGGTAAAGCATGGTAAGTCATTTTTCATGTCACAAGTATCCATTCCACAGAAAAAATCCCTACTTCTTCTTCGACTGAATGCCTGGATGACTTTGCTCAAGAGGCCATGAAGATCAAAGGAACTGTTGTGGACTCTGTCTTTTTTAAATATATAACTGGTAGATTGTTGTTTACTCTTTCTCAGACTTCTGACTACATTGACAGCTAAGCTTTCACTGATATAATCTGCTACCTCATTATGCAAACTCAGTTTCCATCAGTTAAATGCTTCATATTTCCTCACCTTGCTATGCCACTGTCCTAATATTATCTGAGTTCCTATGAATTTGCCTAACTCTAATAAAACATCCCACTATAAGAACCGACAAAGATGCATCTTTAAGACTGCTCAAGTTAACTCATGTTGTTATCTCTTTTGTAAACTTATAAGCCACAGGAAACAATCTCAGATCTGCCTCTCCTGGACCCAATCCAGGTAAGTAAATCGAGATAAGTACATCTGCCTAAAGTTCCCACTTACTACCTATGCCAAAGTGTAAAATTCCTCTGGGTTTCAAATGTACATCTTAGAAAAAATTTTCTTTCTCCCAAATGTACTTAGTTTTCTTCCCTACACCTCGCCAAGTTCAACTGCAGCCAGAACAGCTCCAGAGAAGCAACCTCCAGATGTTCTATCTCCTGTCACACACACACAAATGCTTATACTGGACCTGTTCCTTCTGACCTATTCTCAGAAGGCTCCACAGACCCTTTACAGCAGCAAAAAGCCAACTCTCCTAAGACTAGACAAACATTCCCCATACCTATTCTTCTAGATTCCCTAGAGGCATGTGGCTCCTAATAACAGAAGGAAGTAGCCAGATATCACGACTACCCTAATCATGCTTCGCCATCACCTGTTTCTAATATTTTGTTGTTCTTCTTGTTTTCAAGACAGGGTTTCTCTGTATAGCCTTGGCTGCCTGGAACTCACTCTGTAGACCGGGCTGGTCTTGAACTCAGAAATCCATCTGCCTTAGTCTCCCAAGTGCTGTGACTAAAAGCATGCCCCACCAATGCCTGGGCTAGTTTTTCTTTTTTAATTAAACCAAAATGGGGAAATGTTAGTATTCTGTCTAAACTGCACCCCCCCAGATATGTAGCAACGACCAAGTATGTCCTTTCCCACATTTACCTGCCAATAGCCAGGTAGGTATACCTGGCCCAACTATAAAAGGGGCTGCTTGCCCCCTCCTGTCTCTATTAGGCTCTTGGTCCCTCTGTCCCCTCACCTCTTTCCCCTTCCCTTTCCCTTTCTCTCCACATGCTCATGGCCAGCTTCTAGTCTTCTGTCTCTGTTTCTATGTCATTGTCTCTGTGTCTCAATCTCTTTCTCCCCCTGTCTCTCTCTCTCTCTACCTCTTTCTTCCTCTACTACTCTCTGAACTTCCTCCCAGGCCCTGAATAAATTTTTCTATACTATATCATCATGTGGCTGGTCCCTCCGGGGAAGGGATGCCCTGGCATGGGCCTGCTATGACATCTCCTTCCCCCATACCTCACCAAACACCCACAGAATATATTCTCTTTCTTCTTGTCCTTTTATAAATAAACCACCATGTACTTTGCAAAAGACTTTTAAGGTAGTCACACTTCATCTTTATTGTGCTAAACAAATGAAATACTTGTTACTAAGTAATATTTTGTTTTCCAAAATGATGCTGCATTTAAATATTCCTGAAGTAAAGTGCTCTTTGGTCAGAATCTAGAAGTTTCTCCCAACATTAGCTAACAAATCTGCAGGGCAAAAGTGTATAGTTTACTTTCCAGTTTTAATAACTCAGAAATTCTTGTGCTCATTCAAGCTCAGGACTTAAAATCCCACCAATCTCTACCATGAGATATTTACAATCCTGAAAATCTTACCCCACAAGGAAACCCTATACAAAGCCTGCCTCCCTCTCAGTTCTCTTCTGCTTCTCACCTGAGCAGAGGCACCTCCTTCCAGTGTTCTTCCCAGTCAATCTCTTGTGGTTTGTTTTTCCATGGGGCTTTGTGATCTATTTTGGCTTCTGACTGCCAGAAGACCTTTTATTTCAGAGCTCTTAACACTTCAGCTGGGACACCTTTGCCCTGGAGAAAACCCACACACCTACCACCAGTGCTGAAATTCTGACAGCCTGATATTGAAATAGATTTCTTTTTTTGGCTGAGGATTGTTACTAGTGAGACCTAGTGTTTGCAGAAACCCCACACTTATATCGCCTAACCAGTACACCTCAAGCATACCCTTTCATTCTGTCCAGTAAACTCAGAGTTAATCACAATCACACTTCCCCATTAAGATATTAGGCATTTTTTAATTGGATATTTGATTTACTTACATTTCAAATGTTATCCCCTTTCCCAGTTTCCCCACCACAAACCTTCTATCCTATCCCTCCTCCACATGCTTCTATGAAGGTGCTCCCTCACCCACCTAGCCACTCTCACCTTTCTTTATGTATAATGATTCATAAAGAATATACTCTGTCGAAATACAGGAAAATCATTTACTAGCCTCTAACCTTCTCTCTGTCTCTCTCTCTCCCTCCTCTCCCTTCTCTCTCTCTCTCTCTCTCTCTCTCTCTCTCTCATTCTCTCTCTCCCCCTCCCCCTCTCCCTCTGTCTGCCTCTACTATCCTCTGAACTCTCCTCCTCATTCCCTGAATAAACTTTTTCTATACTATACCATCATGTGGCTGGATTATTATGTGCAGGATTTGCATGCAGATCTTGAAGGAAGCCTATCAGACATGTGGTACCCATTTACTAATGTCTGCAAATTAAATATTAATGATGATGTTAATAGTGTCCATCAATGTCAGTAAAACAAGAAGACTTTGAAATACAGAACCACAATTTGGCCAAAACTGTAGGAAAAAAATTCCAGTCTGTGCAACTACGAATGTTGTTTGTCTCACTATAAATGTTGGTGAATTTGAATGGCCTGTGAATGGCAAGGATCTAAAGAAAAAGAAGCAGAGAGAAATGAGAAGTTTGTAGATGAGAGCATGGTTATTGGCGGTTCAAATGGGAGGTGCTTGTTTATTGACAATAACACCAAGATTCAGGGCCCTGAAGGTAGTGAAACATAGAGGCAAACAGGCAAAAGACATTCTCAAGTTGTCTCCACATCAAGAGATGTCACAGGTTTATAGAGGCAATAGTTATACTCAGTGTTGGCATACCAGTCCTCTGGACACTTCAGACAATAATGTGCATGTGATAGAGAAAAGAAAGTATCATCATTGCAGCTTCCACATTTCTTATCAACAGGATATTTCACAAACATAGGTGGGAGAAGCTATGCAACATGCAGACTTTACATCTGAGTGTGCAACTGAAGGACATTGCTGTACAGCAACAATTCTAATTCAAAATGACCAAAATCTTCACTGATTAAAATCTAAGAAATATATATTTTTAAATTTTATTTATCTATGTATGGATATTGCTGTCTTATTGATGTTGCTAGAAAAACACATTTCTTAGTACTTTCTGGTACTAATTGAATGAAGTAAGCCTCCAAGTCAATAGCCATTCTACAGCCTTTGGAAAACCAGTAACTCACTGCTCTCACAGGAGAACAGTTGAAGAGCCATGGCCTTTTTCAAAAGTTTTGCCAGGACTGCCTCGCCAACATACCAAGCTAGCTCATGAGAAGCTGTTGCAAAAAGTGGATAATTATGTGTTAAGACA
>NW_021611531.1:0-1210 GCF_004785775.1 Grammomys surdaster | reverse complement strand
AAGAAACATTTAACTGGTGACTGACTTATAGTTGAGAAAGTTAAGCCAGTGACAGTATTAGTCAGACAGACAGACATACCACTAAAGCAGAGCTGAAAGCTTGTATCTGAACCTCAAGTCGGAGACAGCAAGAGAGATTCTGGATCTGGCATGGGCTTTTGATACCTCAAAGTCCACTGCTACTGGAACATCTTCTAAACAGGGCCACCCATACCAACACTTCCCCAAACGCTTCTATTAACTGGGGACAGAGCATAAGAGCTCATTGGATCACTCTCACTCAAACCACCACACTGGCCACTGTGCACCTGCAATGAGGATGTAGAGAAGAAAGTAACTCTGTTACATATGTGGCTTTTTTCCCCTTTTCCTGTTTATTCAGTCTCAATCCCCCATTTCTTATGACTATGTCACAACCTTCAGCGTGGGTTTCTATACTTAATTCTTTTGAAAAAATGTACTCACAGAGATACTTAGACGTCTTTCTCTGAGACTGTTTTGAATTCAGAGACTTTGACAATGAATATTGACCATCACAACACACAACAGCATGAATAAATAAAGTGGTACAAGACATTAGTTTAGTTGCTACCTACATTGCATTCTTGTCCTTTGATTTCTCGTCCAGGTTAGTATGGCCCCAGAAACCAATGTTAAACAGAATCTTCAAAGCACCATCTTATCTCTATGAAAGTTACTGATTTGTCCTGATACACATAAAATACAAAGTAATCATGAAAATAAACTCATTTTTCACACAAAGTTTCATTTAGCCTAGGCTGGACTCAAGCTCAGTATATACATACGTCCTTCAATTTCTGGTCTCAGTTTCCTGTCTCTCAAGTTGCAACCATGAAAACAAGGCCTATTTCTTTCTCCTTAAAAAACATTAAATTAACTTATTTTATGCATGTGAATATATTCCTTACATGTATTCATATTCTGCACAGACATGTCTGTTAGATCCCCTGAAATTGGGTTATAAATGGATGTGATGGTTTTTATTCCTGCACAAAACATCATGACCAAGAAGCAAGTTGGATAGAAAAGTGTTTATTCAGCTTTTACTTCCACATTGCTGCTCATCACCAAAGGAAGTCAGGACTGGAACTCAGGCAGGTCTAGAAGCAGGAACTGAGGCATAGGCCACAGAGCGATGTTACTTTCTGGCTTGCACACCTTGCTTTCTTATAGAATCCAAGAATACTTC
>NW_021611530.1:0-2611 GCF_004785775.1 Grammomys surdaster | reverse complement strand
CTTAGGGAGGTGTCAGCCTCAGACTCAAAAGAAATTCAAAACAGCTTTTGGGCCAGGCCAAAATTGTTGAGTGTAATAAGAAACAAAATGGCTTTGGTTCCTCTGATGTGTATTAGGTCTTATCAGTAACTAAAAAACCTAATCTTAAATTAATAATTAAAAGAAAAAGGGTTTTAAAAGATTGATAAATATTGGGGCTAATTAACAAGTATTAGAGGACAAGATTGCCTTCAGCTTGGCTTTATTTGATACTTCACTCAGCTAAAAAGAGTTGGTTATTCAATTAATCAAAAAACACTAGGGCTGGACAGTGGTGGCACACTCCTTTAATCCTAGCTCTTGGGAGGCAGAGGCAAGCAGATTTCTGAGTTCAAGGCCAGCCTGGTCTACAGAGTGAGTTCCAAGACAGCCAGGGATACACAGAGAAAGTTCAAATTTAAGATTTATAAGACTAATGGGGCACTACAGCCTGACTTGCCTACTCCAGCTGCCATTCAAGTAAATGCATATAAAAAATTATTATAGATTTAAAAGATTGTTCTATACAGTTCCTTTACCTCCTGGTAAAGGTGAGAGGTTTACATTAAGTGAAATTGCTTGTGATTTTTGAGAGCCCATGAAGCCATTCACTAAAAAAAGCTTGCCTCAAAGAATGATTAATGGCCTTAAAAAATTTGTTGTTGCTTTAATACAAAAGGTTAAAGCGTTTAAATCTCTCAGTATATATTATTCGTTGTATATTTTATTGGCTGATCTCTCTAAAAGCGTTTTTCTACAAGACTTTGCTCTAGTACAACGAGCTTTAAGATTTTAGAGTACTTGTTGCTCCAGAAAAGTGATTCTCAAAAGTTGTTAACAGATATTAATTGGCTAAAACCTCATTTTCAGCTTGACAGGCCAAAAGAAATGGTCAAATAAAAAGACATCTTGACCGGACAATGAAAAGGTCCAGATTCTATTTTAATAAAAGCCAGGGGAGCGGTCTGTGTGTTTCCACAGGAAGAAGACAATCCATTTTGGCTACCAGAGCAGGCGACTCGCGATACTGGAAGGTGACATCCAGGCAGACGCTCCAGGCTCTGATGATAGCCCTTGTACTGATCCAAGGGATACAGGTTCCTAGTATTTTTGTTTATTTTATCAAATTCCACCTTTAAGAATTGTACCAATAAAACCTGCTGGATGTCCCAGTGTTGGAATTCTAAAGATTCACTCGCACTATGGTTGCCAGAGTCACGCGATGGGTTCCCATCCCCGTGGAGACTCCTTCCACTTTGTCATTATTTAGACAAAAAAGAGATTTGGTATAACTACAGCCATAGTGACGACGATATTAATTAGTGCCATTACCGCCACTACCACTGAGATTGCTGTGTCAACTTCTGTTCAGGTGGGTACTACCCCCAATTGTCAGCCACAGTGGTAGAGACTGTTAACCTTCAAACCTCCGCCAGTACCCAACTAAAAGGTGGGCTAATGATCCTTAATCAACGCCTTGATTTAGTGAGAGAGAGATTAGATATCCTCTTTCAATTAGCCCAATTGAGATGTGAGAGAAAACTGGGTACACTTTATATCACCAGTGTACAGTATAAAAACTTTACTCGTGTAACTAATCTGTCCAGAAAATTGTTTCAGTATCTTACAGGAAACTGCTCAGAAAACTTCAGTGAGACACTCAGAAAATTGAGAGCAGCTGTGGTGAACATCAACTCGACGCGCGTGGATCTGTCCCTGACTGAGGGACTGTCCTCCTGAAATTCTTCAAGCTTTCTTCTTTTCTTTTCCTTTTCTTCCCTTTTTTAAGTGGGTGGGAGTAGGCCTGTTTGGTATACCCTAAGTTGTGGATTAGTATTCATCCTTGGTTGGTTGCAAACTCAGAGCTCAACATAATCTTGACAAGGCTATTTTTGCACAGGCGCTTCCAAAGTACTAGGGGCTTCCCCTGCAGTGTGGTTTTCACTGCCTCAATTTAGCAGTCTCCCCCTCACGAGTGGTGGTGCTAAGTGTTAGGCCATCAGCGTTGCACCCCAGAAGATTTGCCCATTACACTGGGTCAGTGAAGAGTCTTGGCCTGGTTGATTCTTGTCTGTGTAGCTGTGGTACCTGAATTTTGAGACAAACAGCCCTTGCACCCCTAGGAGATGACTCCATTGCACAGGGATGGGTGTTTGCATCTCTTTCTGTTCCCCTTAGCCCTTGCACCCAGAGGACTCGTTTCCATTGCACCTGGTAGGGTAAGGGAGACGGTCTTAAACTGTTGGTTCTTGAACGCTTATTCCCCCAAGATGGAATTCGCTCGATCGACCATGGGTTTGAGTCATAACCGGTACCACACTAGACAGGCCAAGAACAGCCAGTTAGATAACTCCATCCTTTTGTCTCCAGGCCGGCTGCCAATTGATCCCAACGACGGGAATAAGCTGATCTCATATGCCAGAGGTACACCACGAATGGTGATTTTA
Organism: Grammomys surdaster; assembly: GCF_004785775.1. Taxonomy (NCBI): domain Eukaryota; kingdom Metazoa; phylum Chordata; class Mammalia; order Rodentia; family Muridae; genus Grammomys; species Grammomys surdaster. The sequence continues at coordinate 146 of NW_021611530.1, read as the reverse complement.
CCCGGTGACAGGCATTACGAGTGACCACTACCTGGGGCGCACATTCTGAGAATGCCAGGTGTGGGTGCGCGACCCTCGAAGCCTAGCCAGAGAGCTCACCATTCTTTGGTGCTGGCTGTGGAGAAATGTCAGTCAGCCTAGACACG
>NW_021611529.1:0-2325 GCF_004785775.1 Grammomys surdaster | reverse complement strand
GTCTCCTCAGAGGCCTTCAAGAGTCTGATATATTCAGAGGCAGATGCACACAACTAGCCATTGAACTGATCATGAGGTTCTCAATGGAGGAGTTAGAGTGAGGACTGAAGGAGCTGAAAGGGTTTGTGGCTCCATGAGGAGAGCAACAATACCAACCAACCACAGCTCCCAGGGTCCTAACCACCAGCCTGGGAGCACTTATGGAGGGATCCAGGGCTTCAGCTGAATATGTAAGAGTCGAGGGCCCTGCCGGGCACAGGTGGAAGATGAGATCCTTGTCCTCATGAAGGCTGGATGCCCCAGGGGGTGGGAATTTTGAGGGTGGGGAAGTGTGAGTCGGGGGGTAGGTGGGGGTTACATCCACGGAGAAGAAGGAGGAGGGGTAAGGGGATGGGGGGTTCCCAGGTGGGTGGGGGATGGGGTAAGGGGATAACATATGAAATGTAAATAAAATATCCAATTAAAAAAAAAAGAACATAAACATCAGCAACCCAAGGTACTTGCCATCATCAGATCCTAGTTCTCCCACATTAGAAAGTCCTGAACTTTCCATATCAACAGGAAAGCAAGAACCAGATCTAAAATCACTTCTAATGATAATGATAGAGGACTTTAAGAAGGACATAAATAACACTATCAAGAAAATTGAGGAGAACACAGATAAACATGATGAAGTCCTTAAAGAAACACAAAAATCCTTTAAAGAATTACAAGAAAACACAAACAAACAGATGAAGGAATTGAACAAAACCATCCAGGACATAAAAATGGAAGTAGAAACAATAAAGAAATCACAAAGGGAGACTACCCTGGAAATAGAAAACCTAAGAAGAAATCAGGAGTCATAGACACAAGCATCACGAACAGAATACAAGAGATAGAAGAAAGAATCTCAGGTGCAAAAGATACCAGAGAAAATATGGACACAACTGTCAAAGAAAACGCAAAATGCAAAAAGTTCTTAACACAAAACATCCAGGAAATCCAGGATGCAATGAGAAGACCAAACCTAAGGATAATAGGTATAGAATAGAGTGAAGATTCCCAACTTAAAGGGCCAATAAATATCTTCAACAAAATTATAGAAGAAAACTTCCCTAACCTAAGGAATGAGATACCCATTATCATACAAGAAGCCTACAGAATGTCAAACAGACTAGATCAAAAAAGAAATACCTCCTGTCACATAATAATCAAGACACAAAATGCACAAAACAAAGAAAGAATTTTAAAAGCAGTAAGGGAAAAGGGCCAAGTAACATATAAAGGCAAACCTATCAGAATTACACCTGACTTCTCACCAGATACTATAAAATCCAGAAGATCCTGGACAAATATCATACAGACCCTAAGAGAACATAAATGCCAGTCCAGGCTACTATACCCAGCAAAACTCTCAAATACCATAGACGGAGAAACTCAGATATTCCACAACAAAGCTGAATTTACACAGTATCGTCCCACAAATCCAGCACTACAAAGGATAATAGCAGCAAAGCCCCAATACAAGGAGGGCAATCATACCCTAGAAAGAGCAAGAAAATAATCCTCTTCCATCAAACCCAAAAGAAGATAACCACACAAACGATGTCTCCACTATTAGCAAAAATGACAGGAAGCAACAACACCCTCTCTTTAATATCTCTTAACACCAATGGACTCAATTCCCCAAATAAAAAGGCATAGGCTAACGGACTGGATACACAAACAGGACCCAGATTTTTGCTGCTTACAGGAAACCCACCTCAGCTACAAAGACAGATACTACCTTAGAGTAAAAGGTTGGAAAACAATTTTTCAAGCAAATGGCCCTAAGAAACAAACTAGAGTAGCCATTCTAATATCGAATAAAATCGACTTTCAACTTAAAGCTATCAAAAAGGATAAGGAAGGACACTTCATACTCATCAAAGGAATAATCTACCAAGGTGAACTCTCAATTCTGAATATCTATGCGCCAAATACAAGAGCACCCACTTACATAAAAGAAACCTCACTAAAGCTCAAAGCACACACTGCACCTCACACAATAATAGTGGGAGACTTCAACATCCCACTCTCAGCAATGGGTAGATCATAGAAACAGAAACTAAATAGAGATACAGTGAAACTAACAGAAGTTATGAACCAAATGGACTTAACAGATATCTATAGAACATTTCACCCTAAAGCAAAAGAATATACCTTTTTCTCAGCACCTGATGGTACCTTCTCCAAAATAGACCATATAATTGGGCACAAGACAGGCCTCAACAGATATAAAAAAATTGAAATAATCCCCTGCATCCTATCAGATCACCATGGTCTAAGGCTGGTCTTCAAAAA
>NW_021611528.1:0-1300 GCF_004785775.1 Grammomys surdaster | reverse complement strand
TATGTAATAAATAAATGTGATAATTTACAATGTATATTATGTATATTATCATAGGTCTTATAATTTTCTAGGTTTCCTGTCTATTTTCTGGACACTAAGACAAGAAAGGCTGACCATTCTATTGTCCAGCAACATAATAACAATAAGATCCAGTAACTGTTTTCCCATTTAATGATGAACATATCAAATTAAAGTGCTGCTTATAGCTAAGCTAATAAATAAAACTTTTCATTCACATCTAGTCACGAATGTCATATCTCTGTTATAAGGAGCTGCACTGAAATGACTTTTCAACGGAATTGAAGTTTGTCGTTTAGATTCCCAAAATATCCTCAGTTTCATTTTAATCACTAGAAATCATAAAATAATTATTTCATTTTCTAATTTCCTTTTAAAAAACTACTTCTCTCATGTATTATATCCTGACTGCAGTTTGTCCTCCCTCCTCTCAGTCTTCCTTTCTCATTCCCCCCTCCCCAGATTCACTCCCCTGCACTTCCCTCAGAAACAAGCAGGCCTCCCAGGGACAACAACCAAACATGAGTTAACAAGTTACAGTAAGACCAGACACATTCAATCACATCAAGGCTGGATTGGGCAACCCAGTAGGAGGAGAATGTCCTACAAGCAGGCAAAAGTGTAAGAGGTACCCCTACTCCCACTGTAAGGAGTCCCAGACAAACACCTAGGACCTGTGACATGTGCACAGGTCCTAGGTCAGACCTGTACAGACTCTGTGATCTCTGTGAGTCCCCATGAGCCCCAGTCAGTTGATTCTGTGGGCTTTGTTCTTGTGGTGTCCCTGACCCATCTGATTCCTTAAGTATACAGTATCAGACATCAAGATTTTCTCTGATAATTCACCACAGATTTCATTGCCAAAACACAACATGTACTTAAATGATATAAGAAATACAAATATGTTAGGGTGAAGGAAAAATGATTCTGGGTCGAAAAAGTATAACAGAATTCAGCACCTCACAGAACAAGTTTATAAGGAGCACATTTGGGAACAGAAGTGAGAAGACACAGTCTCAGAGAGGTGGGTGAAAACAAACAATGGAATTAGGAAGCTTTTTGGAAAGGCAGTCTTTAACCATAATCTACAGTCTAACAAAATGTCCAGGTGATTTAATGTGGGCAACAATTGTTTGATAAATACTAGTTCAGTTAATTCTTCAAACCATGAAGATACATGTATACAGTATACTTGTAGACAGCTAAACACACTATAAATGAATGGGTTATAGTGAAGGAGGATAAGATCAATATAATGTCCTTACTAGAGGTTTTATTTGAG
>NW_021611527.1:0-2254 GCF_004785775.1 Grammomys surdaster | reverse complement strand
AGATTTATTTATTTCTGAATTCCTCTTAACTATGAATGATGACTTTTGGTTATTCATGTTCATTTATTTCTGTTTTGCTATTATCTACGAATCGTGAATATTGATTATTCTGTTCATTTATTTCTGATTTACTATTGTCTATGACTGATGATTCATGATACTTCAGTTTTATTTCTGATTTCCCATGAATTATGACTGATGACTTTTGATTAATCATGTTTTTTTTCTGATTTACTATTATCCACTAATGTTGAATATGGGTTATTCATTCCCATTTATTTCAGACTTACTATAATCTATGACTGATGACAATAGATATTTCAGCTTTATTTGTATCTGATTTAATATGAACTTTGAAAGATCACTATTGATTACTCATGTTCATTTATTTCTGATTTACTATTATCCACGAATGGTGAATATTGATATTCCTGTTCATTTATTTATGACTTACTATTATCTATGACTGATGACTATTGTTATTTCAGCTTTGTTTATTTCTCATTTTCTATTAACTATGACTGATGACTATTGATTACCCATGTTCATTTTTTGCAGATTTACCATTATCCACGAATGTTGAATATTGATTATTCATGTTCATTTATTTCTGACTTACTATTATCTATGACTGATGACTATTGATATTTCCGCTTTGTTTATTTCTGATTTCCTATTAACTATGACTAATGACTTTTGGTTATTCATGTTAATTCTTTTCGGCTGTACTATTATCCACAAATCGTGAATATTGATTATTCAGTTCATTTATTTCTGACTTAATATTATTTATGACTCCTGTCTTTTGATATTTCAGCTTTATTCGTTTCTGATTTCCCATGAACTATGACTGATGACTATTGATTATTCATGTTCATTTATACCTGATTAACTATTATCCACGAATGGTGAATATTGTTTATTCCTGTGCATTTTTTTCTGACTTACTATTATCTATGACTGATGACTATTGATACTTCAGCTTTAATTATTTCTGGTTTCCTATTAATTATGCATGGTGACTATTGATTATCCCTGTTCATTTATTTCTGACTTACTGTTACCTATGAATGATGACTAATGATATTTCAGCTTTATATATTTCTGATTTACTATGAAGTATGACTGATGAGTGTTTATTATTCATGTTCCTTTATTTCTGATTTATTGTTATCCACAAATGGTGAATATTGATTATTTATGTTCATTTATTTCTTACTTACTATTATTTATGATAGATGACATTTGATACTTCAGGTTTATTTATTTCTGATTTCCCATGAACTATGACTGATGACTATTGATTATTGAAGTTCATTTATTTCTGATTTCCTATTATCCACGAATGGTGAATATTTATTATTTCTATTAATTTATTTCTGACTTACTCCTATCTATGACTGATGACTATTGATATTTCAGCTTTATTTATTTCTGATTTCCTATTAACTATGACTTATGACTATAAATTATTCATGCTCATTTTTTTCAGATTTACCATTATCCACGAATGGTGAATACTGATTATTCATGTTCATTTATTTCTGATTTACTATTATCCACGAATGCTGAATATTGATTTTTCATGTTCATTTATTTCTAACCTACTATTATCTATGACTGATGACTATTTATATTTCAGCTTTATTTTTTTCTAGTTTACAATTAACTGTGACTCCTGACTAAAGATTATTGATGTTCATTTATATCTGATTTACTATAATCCACGATCGTGAATATTGATTATTCCTGTTCATTTATTTCTGACTTACTCTTATCTATGACTTACGACTATTGATATTTCAGCTTTATTTATTTCTGATTTCCTATTAATTTTGACTGATGACTATTGATTATTCATGTTCATTTTTTCAGATTTACCATTATCCACGATGGTGAATATTGATTATTCATGATCATTTATTTCTGATTTACTATTATCAATGATTGGTGATTATTGATCAGGTTCATTTATTTCTGACTTACTATTATCAACGACTGATGACTATTGATATTTAAGCTTTGTTTATTTCTGATATCCAATTAACTTTGACTGATGATTATTGGTCGTTCAAGTTCATTCATTTCTGATTTAGTATTATCCACAAATCGTGAATATTGATTATTCATGTTCATTTGTTTCTGACTTACTATTATTTATGATTGATGACTTTTGATACTTCAGTTTTATTTATTTCTACTTTCCCATGAACTCTGACTGATGACTATTGTTTATTCGTGTTCTTTTTATTCT
>NW_021611526.1:0-1377 GCF_004785775.1 Grammomys surdaster | reverse complement strand
GAGAATATGCACTCCAGAAATTCATTGTGACTATCAGTGACCACGATTACACTTTCTTACCTGTCTTTGACAGTCCAGTGTAATGAAATTTTACATCCCAATGCCATAGTCACCTTCTGTCCAACACTGTCTACCAGCTTTGTTCAGGATACACCACCACAGGTGCCAAATCAAGGATACAGCCTAGCACCTTCCTACTAAGAGGGCATCCAGGTCTATTAATTACTACAAAAGACTGGACCCTCTGATAGCTGGAGAACTCAGGAAGTACCTTCAGTCCTAAAGCATTGTGTCGTACCCTAGGAAGATCTCTACCCATATAACATGAGCTGGTAATGGTGGAAAAGAAAATTTAGCCAATGAATGTCCAAACACCACTATTGAACTCTGCCACCTCCTATTCTCAATCTGCTCAAGACATGCCAGACACCAGTCTTCTCACTGAGTACAAAGCCAGGTGTAGAAAGCAGTGGATCAGTATTCCAAGGAGAGATTCGGCTTTACCTTTCAGTAGTGGCCACCCCACACTGATGGAATGTCAGAGTCTTAACAGGTTAAATCCACTGTTGGGTTTCCATCCCCACCTCTAGAGTCTAATCTTAAGAAAGAATGCAAAGTCATGGTGAGTAGTATCCATCCTATATTAAGCGATGACCAGGAGCACACTACAGTCATACATGTAACTATCCATCAATTCCATGCAGCAATACATTGCAATTGACTCCTTCCTGATCTGTTACTCTGGGTTCTAGACGACACGAAGGACTTTATATTTCTTTTTTGGTAATGCTAGATTTTTATGAGTTGAAATCCTTCTCCAGATCAATGAAGCTCAGAATCTGTCCTGGAGAAAATATTTCTTTCAGGTTCTAAGCATCTGTTCTGACATTCTCTTACACACTTAGGTACAGTCCATGTACCATTGCCAAGTTGGCCAAAAGTATTGTTCTTCTTCCTCCTATTCCTTTTTCTCCTTTTATACCTCTCCCTTCTACTCCTCCTCCCCCTCCTCCTCCTCCTCCCCCTCCTCTCCCCTTTTCTCCTTTTACTTCGGCTCCTCCTCCTCCATTACCACCACTCCCTCCACTACTCTACTGCTATTACTTATTTTTAAATTTGCAGTGGTACTTCAGAGGTGACCCGTCTCTAACAACATAAGATCATGTAGACATGTTCTTTACTACTGAGCTATACCTATGCCCAAAGATTTAAATTTTAAACAATAGTTTTCATGTCTGTGAAACATGGGGCTGGAGGAAAGCCTTGGTTGTTGAAAGGCTTGCCTTACTGTAGTGCTCAGCTGGGTTTGGATATCTAAAGCCACATCAAGTGTCAGGCTTTTGGGGACTTCTGAGTTGTGCCATAAACAGAAAGAAG
>NW_021611525.1:0-3591 GCF_004785775.1 Grammomys surdaster | reverse complement strand
TTAATAATCAATTCTATATTAGCCTATTCTGTCAATATCTTTATTTAAAAACCAATTCTGTCAATATCTGTCTTTAATGACAAATTCTGTCAATATCTTTATTTAATGAACAATTGTGTCAATATCTTTATTTAATTATCAGTTATGTAATAACCAATTCTGTCATTATCTTTATTTAAAGACAAATTCTGATAATATCTTTATTTAATAACCAATTTTGTGAGTATCTTTTTTAATAACCAGTTATGTCAATATCTTTATTTAAAAACCATTTCTGTCAATATCTTTATTTAATTACCTATTCTGTCAATATCATTATTTAATAAACATTTCTGTCAATATTTTTATTTCAAAATCATTTTGTCAATATCTTTATTTAAAAACTAAATCTCTCAATATCTTTATTTAGAAACCAATTCTGTCAATATCTTTAGTTAGTAACCAGTTCTTTCAGTATCTGTATATAGTAACCACTTCTGCCTGTCAATATCTTTATTTAATAACCAATTCTGTCAATATCTTTTTTAATAACCAATTCTGTCAATATCTTTATTTAATGAACAATTCTGTCAATATCTTTATTTAAAAACCAATTCTGTCAATGTTTTATTTAAAGACCAATTCTGTCAATATCTTTATTTAATAAACAATACTGTCAATATCATTATTTAATAAACAATTCTGTTAATATCTTTGTTTACTAACCAATTCTGTGAGTATCTTTATTTAATACCCAATTCTGTCTGTCAATATCTTTATTTAATAATCAATTCTGCAAAATATTTTTTAATAACCAATTCTGTCAGTATCTTTATTTTAATTAAAATTCTGTCAATATATTTATTTAAAAACCATTTCTGTCAATATGTGTACTTTAAAAACAATTCTGTCAATATCTTTATTTAATAACCAATTCTGTCAATATCTTTATGTAATAATCAATTCTGTAAAAACCAATTCTGTCAATATCTTTATTTAAAAACCACGTCAGTCAATATCTTTATTTAATAACCTATTCTGTCATTATCTTTATTTAAAAACAAATTCTGTCAAAATCTTTATTTAATAACAAATTCTGTCAATATTTTCATTTAAAAACCAATTCTGTCAACCTCTTTATTTAATAACCAATTCTGTCAATATCTTTAATAAGCCATTCTGTCAATGTCTTTATTTAAAAACCAATTCTGTCAATATCTTTATTTAAAAAGCAAATCTGTCAATACCTTTATTTAATAACCAGTTCTGTCAATATCTGTATATAATAACCAATTCTGTCCGTCAATATCTTAATTTACTAAACATTTCTGTCAATATCTTTTTTAATAATCAATTCTGTCTATATATTTATTTAATAAATAGTTCTGTCAATATTTTTATCTAATAAACAATTCTGTCAATATCTTTATTTAATAATCAATTCTGTGGTAACCAATTCTGTCAGCATCTTTATTTAAAAACAAATTATGTCAATCTCTTTATTTAAGAACCAGGTTGATTCTGCCATCAAGAAGATGGTTGAAGTTCATTACCATCAGTTGAAAATTGAAGAAGATCCAGAAGTGACTCCGCAGGAGACTGACACAGCTGCCAGCTCCCCTGCCTCCCCCTAGGGTCGACCCCTAGACTTCCACGCCCTCCAGAAGGGTTCCTGGTATGCCTGGCTTTGCCCTCGTTTCTCTCGCTAGAGAGCTTGGCCTCTTGATCACCACAACAAAAATTGGCTTTTTCCTAAACCAAGGCCACCCTTGATATGGCCGCTAACATTGGGGAGCCTTCCTTTATGACAATATTACACCCCAAACTGACAAATGGTTGGTAACTTGAACATTTACAAGAGACTAGGATGGCTGTGAGTTAGCCCAATGACGGGATTATTGTAGGTCCACTTCCCAGGGGCCCACCCAATGCAGCCGAAAAGGAGTGCGTGGTGCTGGGAGTGGGTGCAGCCTACATGGCCTAAGACAGGGCTCTCACCCTCCTTTCACCCGCCTCGGGGTCCCTTGACGTTGCCCATCGTCGACAGCCTAAAGCCTTCGACCATCGATGTGACTCGTCTCACATCAGTGTTTTGGGGTTGTGAACTTGTCTAAGACCCCCCATAATTAGACATCCAAATTCAAAACTCACATAGTTGGGATTGATCATAAGATGCCTTCCCTACTAAACAGAGAAGGGGGAAATGCCAGAAGCCAGGACCCTCGCCCTTACCCTCACCCCCTACCTTTCCCCACCTGCACAATGTCCTCTGCAGCCTGGCAAACACAAGCTCCCGCTTGGCAAGCAGTGTATAGCAGGAAAACCATAACTCAAGCAGTGTACCAGATCTTCTGAAGAACTGCAGGTAGATCATAATTCAAGGTAGTGTACCGTATAGACCATGACATGTTCAAGGCACAGGCCAAGAAGATTCTGTACTTTTCCACCACCTGGCCCCTCTTACCCCCTCCCCTTGTAAAACATGCTATAAAAAAGCATTTCATGTTCAAATACACGACTCTTGACAAGCAACTGTTTGCTTCAGTCCTTTCTCTCTCTCGCCCGTTCTTCTTTCAGGTTGCCGTCCTCCTCGCCCCCACAAATAACTAGGACCAGATGGTCGGGTCAATAACTAATGATATTTCACCTTTATATATTTCTGATTTACTATGAACGCTGACTGATGACTATTGATTAATCAAGTTCGTTTGTTTCTGATTTACTGTTATCCAAGAATGCTGAATATTGATTATTCATGTTCATTTATTTCTGACTTACTATTATCTATGACTGATGACTAATGATATTTCACCTTTATGTATTTCTGATTTACTATGAACTCTGAATGATGAGTATTGATTATTCGTGTCCATTTATTTCTGATTGACTATTATCCACAAATGCTGAATATTGATTATTCATGGTCAGTTATTTCTGACTTACTATTATCTGTGACTGATGACTAATGATATTTCACCTTTATATATTTCTGATTTACTATGAACTCTAACTGATGACTATTGATTAATCAAGTTTGTTTGTTTCTGATTTACTGTTATCCACGAATGCTGAATATTGATTATTCCTGTTCATTTGTTTCTGACTTACTATTATCTATGACTGATGACTATTGATATTTCAGCTTTATATATTTCTGACTTCCTATTTACTATGACATATGACTATTGGTTGTTCATGTTCATTTATTTCTGAGTTACTATTATCTATGACTGATGACTAATCATATTTCACCAATAACCACAGTACGATAGTAAAATAATAATAACCGTAAAAATTATGACATCACATGATAGTAATCATAATAAAAAACAACAGTGTGGGTTATAAAATGTAATGGAATGAAAATAATAACAAGAATAGTAACAAGAATAATAACAATGACAATAATAATAACAATAATAGTAACAATAATATAAATAATAACCATAAAAATACGATGTCACACAATATGAATAATAACAAACAACAGTATCAATAATAAAATGTATTGCAATGGCAATAATAGTAACAATAACCATAGAATGATATTGAAATAATAATAACGTAATAATAACCGTAAGAAATATGACGTCACATAATATTCATAATAAT
>NW_021611524.1:0-2581 GCF_004785775.1 Grammomys surdaster | reverse complement strand
CTGTGTTTCATTGATAGCAACTGCATCAAGTGGCTCACAATTTTCTTATTCTTGACTCCACTTCTCTAACCTGCTTACATACACTGCACATAAACTCACTGAAGTACAAATACATTACACATTAAAAAAATCAGTAAACACATAAATGTTTTTAAAAGATACTCTCCATGTTACACCATCTTATTAAAAACTGAGTACACATGTGCTATAGTTTGTGCTTTTACTAGAGCACACAAATTGTTTGTTAAATCTTACATGTTCCGTGGCTGCTGGAGATTGAATTTGAATGCAGGTATGACTGGCTTTATAAAGGTTCTTTGTTTGAGGACACATTTATCCAGTAGGTGACTTAAACCTATAGAATGCTAGAAAAGATAAAACCAGATTTAGAAAAAGGTAAATGTTTTGTTTTAGTTGCCATTTTCAATATACTGAATCCCTCTTGAGATCAGTCTATAAAATATGAATCTTTTTTATTCTAATTAAATCTGATATAATGAAATCCATCCAAAAGCTGCTGTGTGGTACTCCTGGTGGGGAGGGTGCTCTGTATATTGAAGAAGCTGCTTTATGACTAGGCGTTTGTACTCACCCATCACTCAAGTTCAGCTCCTAGAAAATCGCTGGGTTCCAGCTCATTCTCATACTGTTTATTCTTTCATATTTATGTTTCTGAAAGACACAAAGAATTTCCTGGCTTCAGATAAAAGGTACTGAAAATTAAAAAAATTATACTTCTTCTACTGATCATTAAAGCTGGATGGCCAAGACAAAGATGTGTGATCTGTGATATTCAAATATTTGTGCTCTAAGAATGCACAAAAATTTTTACATCTTAGCTTGTTAGGAGACATTGACCAACATGCAGACAGTGAGACTGCTTACTGAATCAGTATAATTTATCTAGTTCCTTCTCAAGAATGACAGTTGAAAATATCATTTATGTCCCCAACCCCAGAAAACCGAGAGAAACAGGGACTCCCAGGAGCTTGAACTCACGCAGCATCCCAGGTAAGGAAAAAGCAGCACTCACCCCAAACAGGGAGCAACCGGGACCCACTGGGACCCAGGAATTCACTCCTGGCCCGGAGCGGGCTCCATCCGGTCTGGGCCCGAGCATTTGCGGATCCCGTGAGGCAGCTCTGCACCCAATCTCACAGAATCCAGAGGAAGCGGGGCTCGCAGGACCTCTGTGCCAAGCAGGATCTTGGGCTAGGAGGTGGCAGTGCTTGCCCCCAAACAGGGAGCGGCTGGGACCCACTGGGACCCAGGAGTTCACTCCAGGCCCGGAGCGTAGGTTCCTTCTGGTCTGTGCCGGAGCAGATCCCAAGAGTCAGCTCTGCACCCAATCTCACAGATCCTAGAGGTAGCTGGGCTCTAGGTGGCTCTAGATAACTCAAGCAGTTTCTTAGGCTAGGAGGTGGCAGTGCTCGCCCCCAATCAGGGAGCAACTGGGACCCACTGGGACCCACTGGGACTCACTTGGACCCAGGAATCCGCTCCTGACCCGGAGCCCCGGCCCCTTCCGGTTTCCACCTGAGCACTGAGCACATCTTGGGCCTCAGCTCTAACTCAAGCAGCAAAACCCATCCCAAACAGTTCTGACACAACCTAGATAATAGGAAAGACAGGCCCCAGTCAGAGACAGCACAGATAGCATAAAGGTGATCCAGATGGCGAAAGGCAAGCGCAAGAACACAAGCACCAGCAACCCAAGGTACTTGCCATTATCAGAACCTAGTTCTCCCACATTAGAAAGTCCTGAACTTCCCATATCACCAGGAAAACAAGAACCAGATCTAAAATCACTTCTAATGATGATGCTAGAGGACTACAAGAAGGAAGTAAATAACACTATCAAAAAACTTGAGGAGAACACAGGAAAACAGGATGAAGTCCTTAAAGAAACACAAAAATCCTTTAAAGAATTACAAGAAAACACAAACAAACAGATGAAGGAATTGAACAAAACCATCCAGGACATAAAAATGGAAGTGGAAACAATAAAGAAATCACAAAGGGAGACTATCCTGGAGATAGAAAACCTAAGAAAGAAATCAGGAGTCATAGACACAAGCATCACCAACAGAATACAAGAGATAGAAGAAAGAATCTCAGGTGCAGAAGATACCTTAGAAAATATTGACACAACTATCAAAGAAAATGCAAAATGCAAAAAGTTGTTATCTCAAAATATCCAGGAAATCCAGGACACAATGAGAAGACCAAACCTAAGGATAATAGGTATAGATGAGAGTGAAGATTCCCAACTTAAAGGGCAAGTAAATATCTTCAACAAAATTATTGAGGAAAACTTCCCTAACCTAAGGAATGAGATGCCCATAATCACACAAGAAGCCTACAGAACACCAAACAGACTAGATCAAAAAAGAAATACCTCCCGTCACATAATAATCAAGACACAAAATGCACAAAACAAAGAAAGAATTTTAAAAGCAGTAAGGGAAAAAGGCCAAATAACATATAAAGGCAAACCTATCAGAATTACACCTGACTTCTCACCAGATACTATAAAAGCCAGAAGATCCTGGACAAATATCATACAAACCCTAAGAGAACA
>NW_021611523.1:0-3614 GCF_004785775.1 Grammomys surdaster | reverse complement strand
ATTAAGTTTCAAACAATTAAAGAAACATGGCCGGGTGTTACAAGTGTGTCTGCTGTAAGCCAAACACACTTCCTAACTGAAATGTCACATGTAACATGATTTAGGTGTTTTCAGCTGTGTTGTACTTGCCTTTAGGTCTGCAAGTAAGAATGTGCTGAATTGCGCCTATCTTTACATTAGGGTTGTTCAAGTCGTTCTAATGTGTTTTTCTGCTAGGTCTAGCAACTTACTTGGACATCCATATGAAACCATATAAAATACATGTACGGGTGGTACAAGTGTTTCTGCTGTAAGCCAAACACACTTCCTAACTGAAATGTCACATGTAACATGATTTAGGTGTTTTCAGCTGTGTTGTACTTGCCTTTAGCTCTGCAAGTAAGATGTGTTGAACTGCGCTTGTCTTTACATTAGGGTTGTTCAATACATTCTAATGTGCTTTTCTGCTGGAATCTAGCAACTTACATGGACATTAAGTTTCAAACAATTAGAGATACATGGCCGGGTGTTACCAGTGTTTCTGCTGTAAGCCAAACACACTTCCTAACTGAAATGTCACATGTAACATGATTTAGGTGTTTTCAGCTGTGTTGTACTTGCCTTTAACTCTGCAAGTAAGAATGTGCTGATTTGTGTCTATCTTTACATTAGGGTTGTTCAGTAAGTTCTAATGTGCTTTTCTGCTGGAATCTAGAAACTAACTTGGACATTCCATATGAAACCATGAAAGATCCATGCCTGGGTGGTACAAGTGTTTCTGCTGTAAACCAAACACACTTCTAAACTGAAATGTCACATGTAACATGATTTAGGTGTTTTCAACTGTGTTGTACTTGCCTTTAGCTGTGCAAGTAAGAATGTGCTGAATTGTGCCTATCTTTACATTAGGGTTGTTCAATACGTTCTAATGTGCTTTTCTGCTCGAATCTAGCAACTTACTTGGACATTCTGTATGAAACCATGAAAGATACATGGCTACGTGATACAACTGTTTCTGCTGTGAACCAAACACACTTCCTAACTGAAATGTCACATGTAACATGATTTAGGTGTTCTCAGCTGTGTTGTACTTGCCTTTAACTCTGCAAGTAAGAATGTGCTGAATTGCGCCTATCTTTACATTAGGGTTGTTCAATATGTTCTAATGTGCTTTTCTGCTCGAATCTAGCAACTTACATGGACATTCCATAGGAAACCATGCAAGATATATGTCCAGGTGGTACAAGTGTTTCTGCTGTAAGTCAAACACACTTCCTAACTGAAATGTCACATGTAACATGATTTAGGTGTTTTCAGCTGAGTTGTACTTGCCTTTAGCTCTGCAAGTAAGAATGTGCTGAATTGTGCTTATCTTACATTAGGGTTGTTCCATACATTCTATAGTGCTTTTCTGCTGGAATCTAGCAACTTACATGGACATTAAGTTTCAAACAATTAAAGAAACATGGCCGGGTGTTACAAGTGTGTCTGCTGTAAGCCAAAAACACTTCCTAACTGAAATGTCACATGTAACATGATTTAGGTGTTTTCAGCTGTGTTGTACTTGCCTTTAACTCTGTAAGTAAGAATGTGCTGAATTGCTCCTATCATTACATTAGGGTTGTTCAATATATTCTAATGTGCTTTTCTGCTGGAATCTAGAAACTAACTTAGACATTCCATATGAAACCATGAAATATCCATGCCCGGGTGATACAAGTGTTTCTGCTCTAAGCCAAACACACTTCCTAACTGAAATGTCATATGTAACATGATTTAGGTGTTTTGAGCTGTGTTGTACTTGCCTTTAGGACTGCAAGTAAGAATGTGCTGAATTGTGCCTATCTTTACATTAGGGTTGTTCAATACGTTCTAATGTGCTGTTCTGCTGGAATCTAGCAACTTACTTGGAAATTAAGTTTCAAACAATTAAAGATACATGAACGGGTTTTACAAGTGTTTCTGCTGTAAGCCAAACACACTTCCTAACTGAAATGTCACATGTAACAAGATTTAGGTGTTTTGAGCTGTGTTGTACTTGCCTTTAGGACTGCAAGTAAGAATGTGCTGAATTGTGCCTATCTTTACATTAGGGTTGTTCAATACGTTCTAATGTGCTTTTCTACTGGAATCTAGAAACTAACTTGGACATTCCATATGAAACCATGAAAGATCCATGCCCGGGTGATACAAGTGTTTCTGCTGTAAGCCAAACACACTTCCTAACTGAAATGTCATATGTAGCATGATTTAGGTGTTTTCAGCTGTGTTGTACTTGCCTTTAGCTCTGCAAGTAAGATATGCTGAATTGCGCTTGTCTTTACATTAGGGTTGCTCAATACATTCTAATGTGCTGTTATGCTGGAATCTAGCAACTTACTTGGAAATTAAGTTTCAAACAATTAAAGATACATGAACGGGTTTTACAAGTGTTTCTGCTGTAAGCCAAACACACTTCCTAACTGAAATGTCACATGTAACACGATTTAGGTGTTTTCAGCTGTGTTGTACTTGCCTTTAACTCTGCAAGTGAGAATGTGCTGAATTGCGCCTATCTTTACATTAGGGTTGTTCAATACATTCTAATGTGCTTTTCTACTGGAATCTAGCAACTTACTTGGACATCCATATGAAACCATGAAAGATACGTGGCTAGGTGATATTAGTGTTTCTGCTGTGAACCAAACACACTTCCTAACTGAAATGTCACATGTAACATGATTTAGGTGTTCTCAGCTGTGTTGTACTTGCCTTTAACTCTGCAAGTAAGAATGTGCTGAATTGCGCTTATCTTTACATTAGGGTTGTTCAATACGTTCTAATGTGCTTTTCTACTGGAATCTAGCAACTTACTTGGACATTCCATATGAAACCATGTAAGATACATGTCCGGAAGGTACAAGTGTTTCTGCTGTAAACCAAACACACTTCCTAACTGAAATATCATATGTAACATGATTTAGGTGTTCTCAGCTGTGTTGTACTTGCCTTTAGCTCTGGAAGTAAGAATGTGCTGAATTGCAATTGTCTTTACATTAGGGTTGTTCAATACATTCTAATGTGCTTTTCTGCTGGAATCTAGCAACTTACTTGGACATTAAGTTTCAAACAATTAAAGATACATGGACGGGTTTTACAACTGTTTCTGCTGTAACCCAAACACACTTCCTAACTGAAATGTCACATGTAACATGATTTAGGTGTTTTCAGCTGTGTTGTACTTGCCTTTAACTCTGCAAGTGACAATGTGCTGAATAGCGCCTATCTTTACATTAGGGTTGTTCAATACGTTCTAATGTGCTTTTCTGCTGGAATCTAGCAACTTACTTGGACATTCTGTATGAAACCATGCAAGATATATGTCCGGTGTTACAAGTGTTTCTGCTGTAAGCCAAACACACTTCCAAACTGAAATGTCACATGTAACATGATTTAGGTGTTTTGAGCTGTGTTATACTTGCCTTTAGGTCTGCAAGTAAGAATGTGCTGAATTGCGCTTATCTTTACATTAGGGTTGTTCAATAGGTTCTAATGTGCTTTTCTACTGGAATCTAGCAACTTACTTGGACATTCCATATGAAACCATGCAAGATACATGGCTAGGTGATACAAGTGTTTCTGCTGTGAAACAAACA
>NW_021611522.1:0-1374 GCF_004785775.1 Grammomys surdaster | reverse complement strand
ATAAATGGACAGATAGTGGAAACAGAATTAAACAGAGACACAGTGAATCTAAGAGAAGTTATGAACCAAATGGATTTAACAAATATCTATACAGCATTTCATCCTAAAACAAAAGAATATACCTTCTTCTCAGCAACAGGCCTAGACAGATATAAGAAGATTGAAATAATCCCATGTATCCCATCAGATCACCAATGACTGAGGCTGGTCTTCAATAATAACAAAAACAACAGAAAGCTGACATTCACGTGGAAACTGAAAAACTCTCTAGCCGATGATAACTTGGTCAAGGAAGAAATAAATGACGAAATTAAAGACCTTTTAGAATTTAATGAAATTGAAGAAACAGCATTACCTAACTTTTGAGACACAAGGAAAGCAGTGCTAAGAGGAATACTCATAGCTCTAAGTGACTACAAAAAGAACCTAGAGAACATACCCTAGCAGCTTGACAGCACACCTGAAAGCTCTATAACAAAGAGAAGCAAATACATCCAAGAGATATTGACAACAGGAAATAATCAAACTCAGGGCTGAAATCAACCATGTAGAAACAAAAAGAATTATACAAAGAATCAACAGAACCAGGAACCAGTTCTTTGAGAAAATCAAGAAGATATATAAAACCTTAGTTAGCCTGACCAGAGGGCACAGAGACAGTATCCAAGATAATAAGATTAGAATAGGAAGACATAACAATGGAAACTGAGGAAATTAAAAAAAATCATCAGATCCTATTCCAAAAGCCTATACTCAACAAAATTCAAAAATCTGGATGAAGTGAACAATTTTCTAGACAGATATCAGCTACCACAGTTAAATCAAGATCAGATAAACCACCTAATCAATCCTATATCCCCCTAAAGAAATAGAAGCAGGTATTAAAAGTTTCCCAATCAAAAAAAAAAAAAAACAGTCCAGGACTGGATGAATTTAGTGAAGAATTTTATCAGACCTTCCAAGAAGACCTAATACCAATTCTCTTCAAATTATTCCACAAAGTAAAAGGAACACTACACAATCTGTTCTATAAAACCACAATTATGTTCTTCCCTAAACCAAACAAAGATCCAATAAAAAAGAGAACTTCAATCCAATCTCACTTATTAATATTGACGCAAAAATACCAAAAAAAAATTCTCGCAAACCAAATCCAAGAACATATCAAAAAAAAAAATCCAACATAATCAAGTAGGCTTTATCCATGGAATTCAGGGATGGCTCAAAATATGGAAAGCGGTCAACGAAATCCTCTATATAAGTAATATCAAAGAAAAAAAAAACCACAAGATCATCTCACTAGATGCTGAGAAAGCATTTGACAAACGTCATCACCCCTTCAGGATCAAAGTCTTGGAAAGATTAGGAATTAAA
>NW_021611521.1:0-6258 GCF_004785775.1 Grammomys surdaster | reverse complement strand
AAATAAATATATATATCAAAAATTATGTAACTACATATAAATCAAAAATTTTGTAACAAATGTGTATATATATATGTATGTATGTATATATATATATATATATATATATATATATATACTTGATGAATACATAAATATTCATATATATCCTCAGGTTCCCACCTCCATGTGTAGTGTGACATGCACTGCTGGATTCAGGAAAATTTATCAGAAACAAACAGCGGAGTGCTGCTTTGATTGTGCCCATTGCCCAGAAAATGAAGTTTCCAATGAGACAGGTACATCCTTCCATGCAGAAAAAAAATTGCTGAATTCCAGTATCGTCTCTTTCCAATGTAGAAATGTAAAATGGCCTAGATAGAAATGAAAGACCTAAAATCTGTGTGTTTCAGAATTTAATCTTTTCAATGATATCAACATTTTGGGAGCCTGCCAATAACCTGCAATATCTTCTACAAACTCATTGTTTTCACAACATGATGGTTCTGATTTTATATTTTGCAGAAAACTTTTAGGGGAGAAACATTTGTAACCATTTAATTTTTACATTATTCCCTTCACATTGGCACTTCAAATCTGTTTGAGACTAGGTGCTTCTGCTCCCACTGAGTTCAGATAAGACATCCCAGATAGATATACATATCTTACACGCAGGCATCAGCTTTTGGGATAGCCCCCTGCTCCAGGTGTTCAAGGCCCACATGAAGCCTGAGCTGAGTATCTGCTACATATGTGCGGAGAGACATATGTCCAGCCTGTGTATGTAGTTTGGTAGGAGGTTCTGTCTCCAAGAGCCCTAAAGGTCCAGGTTAGTTGATTCCATTGACCTTCCTGTGGAGATCCTATCCCTTTAGGGACTGAAATCCTTGCTCTTGTTCTTCCATAATAGTCCCAAAGCACCATGCAAAGTTTGACTCTTGCTGTCTGCATCTGTTTCAGTAAGTTGCAGCATAGACCCTCTAAGATGATAGCCATGCGATACTTCCACCTGCAAGTGTAGCAGAGTATCATTAATAGTCTCAGGGAACGGTGTTTGCCAGTGGGATCCATCTCAAGATGGGCCTGTTATTGGGTGGCCTTTTCATCAGTCTCTGCTCCATCCCAAATCCCTGAATTTCTTCTAAACATCTCTAATTGGATCCTGTATCCATGCTGTTGTCTTGACGTCTTTCAATTGTCTCTGACCAAGGTATATAGAGAAATCAACACTTTTCTCATATGTTCCTTTTGACTAGGTCTTTTGTTAAAGCAATAGAAACTAAGACATTAGTAAAATGGTCAGATAATTTTCTCTCTCCCACCAGCTATGTGTTTAACTAATAAGTAATTTTTCTCTTCCATTCTCTAAGATGGTATGTTGTTTCATCACCAAGCATAGAATAATACAGAGCAGCCTTCAGTTACTGGTCCCTACAGCAATAAGGAAAGAAATAAATCCTCAACAAGAAAATATTTTTTGAGGTATCCTCTGAGTAATCCAAGTACTCAGTTATTAAGTACATAATTATGACATCTTCTGAAGGTTTGTTTTTCACCAGCAGATATGGAGCAGTGTGTAAGGTGTCCAGAAGATATATATGCCAACCTACAGCAAACCCACTGCCTGCAAAGAGCTATATCATTTCTGGCTTATGAAGACCCATTGGGGATGGCTCTAGGCTGCATGGCCCTGTGCTTCTCTGTGCTCACGGTTCTAGTACTCATCACTTTTGTGAAGTACAAGGATACTCCCATTGTGAAGGCCAGTAATTGCATTCTCAGTTATATCCTCCTCATTTTTCTCATCTTGTGCTTTCTCTGCTCATTGTTCTTCATTGGACATCCCAACCAGGCCACCTGCCTCCTGCAGCAGACCACATTTGGAATATTTTTCACAGGGGCTGTTTCTACAGTGTTGGCCAAAACTATAACTGTGGTCATGGCTTTCAAGCTCACTATTCCAGGAAATAGGATGAGAGGGATGCTGACAGCTGGGGCACCTAAGTTGGTCATCCCAATTTGTACCCTAATCCAACTTATTCTCTGTGGAATCTGGCTGGTAACATCTCCTCCCTTTGTTGACAGAGATATACAATCAGAATATGGGAAGATCATCATTATTTGCAACAAAGGCTCTGTCATTGCCTTCCACTTTGTCCTGGGATACTTGGGTTCATTGGCTCTGGGGAGCTTCACTGTGGCTTTTCTGGCCAGGAATCTTCCTGACAGATTCAATGAAGCCAAGTTCCTAACATTCAGCATGCTGATGTTCTGCAGTGTCTGGATCACCTTCCTCCCTGTCTACCACAGCACAAGAGGGAAGACCATGGTAGTTGTGGAGGTCTTCTCCATCTTGGCTTCTAGTGCAGGGTTGCTAGGGTGTATATTTGTCCCAAAATGTTATGTTATTTTAGTTAGACCAGACTCAAATTTTCTTCAGAAGTTCAAAGCTAAATTTCATTATTGAAACTTTGATAGTTTTAAGTGTTAGATGGTACTCAACCTTTCTACTTTGTCATAACAAAAGTACTAATAAATCATACAAAATAAGTAATACACTAAGATCTTACTGACACAGCAGGATAACGATGCCTAATTAAATACCAGTGATTAAGGCTTGGTGGAAAATGAGTTCATTCATGAGATCACAAACCTAAACTTTGAGAACAGGGAATCTCAATTGGGGAATGGGTGCCATCATTTTGACATGTGTATGTGTGTACACCATGTTCTTAGTTATTGATTAATATAAAGTGATCCTACTGTTTGTGAACAGTTCCACCTCTGGCAAGTTGTTGTGGGCACTGTAAGAAATAGCACTGTAGACAACATAGATATGATGGCAACAGTAAGCATTATGCCATGGGCCCTAATTGGGCCCTGCATCCATGTTCTTGTCTTGGCTTCTTTCATTTAACTGTGGCCAAGGTACATAGGAAATCAACACTTTTCTCATATCTTTCTTTTGACCATGGTGTTTTGTTACAGCAACAGAAACTAAGACATTAGCAAAATGGTAAATTGCCTCATTAGGAATTTGGAATATCATAAATTACTGATACAATAAAAAGAACCAATTTGAAAAGGAGAGACAAGGGTGAATGTTAGTAGAGTGTGGAGCATATTTACAGCACTACATATTGTTGATGGCCATCACAAGGAGCAGTATTTTGAGCAGCTTTACAATGTATTATAAAGATGTTAAGAATATCAGGTAACATATTAAGAAGGGTACAGTATATGAAAAGGACCGTGGGGTTCAGATTGTGTCTGCAATACAATGCTTTTATACTTTATATTAAAACACACCATTTTAATATGAAATTAATGTGTTTCATTTAGTAAGAAATATCAATAGTGAGAATAATATACACAATACCTTTATCACAATAAAGTCAGTGAAGTCTGTGAACACTTAATTCACTCTAGATGAATGGCATCATTATAAATTTTATAAGAGTAGGAGTAATGAAATTTTATTTGAGTTTACTATTACACACATGAAAACAGACACACACAAAGACACACATTATTATTTTTGAACATCTGTTGTTGAACTCAGTGTCATTTTCCCCTCAAAGTATTGTTTGTTGCTTTATTTTTAACTGCTATTTTGTAATTTGTTTTTTACATTATAGTTTAATTGTTCTTTCTTTACATTTTCCTTCTCTACAATATCCTTTGTACCCCTTCCTGCAATCCTAAAATGTACATGGCCTCTTATTTAATTAATTGCGTTGGTTTACATTCTGATTGCTTATCATTTGGTAATACATGGCTAATCTTTTTTCCCTTTCTTGGCTATGTCAACTACTTATATTCCCCGATTTACATTTTCCTGCAAATGCTTATGCAGCCTAAAAGTTTGGAAACTTTCTTCCATCAAGTTTGGTATGCTCACTGTTATGTTCCTTCTTGAGATCATATGCTGGGTGTACTATTGGTGTGACTTCATGGTCTACCTATGCTCTTTCTAGAAGATTTACATTCACTTGCAAGATTCTCACTTTTTGATTCTCAAGGTCTTTCCCACTATCTTCTTCAATTTTCCCTGATCATTGGATGAGGGAAAATATTATAAGAGGGTACATTGCTTGTTTTTAAGTGTACATGTAGAATTGAAGGAGTCTATATGGTGTGAGTCACACTCAGTCTTTATTCCCTTTACTTTTTCGTCTGGTAGCATGTTGTGTACTCTCTAGCAATTTGAATTCAAGGCATCAGAGGTAAGGCTTCCAGTTGGGAACCAGTCTTTGTCTGATGAATTAAGTCAGGATTGTCTTCAGGACTATCTCCTTACCACCAGTTTCTGTAGAGGAACAATATCACTCAAGAGTTAGAGATCTGTTTGAGAAAACATGTCAATCAAAATAACGGGCCAAGGTGTTAGGTAACTTTAAGGAAACAGTATCATCAAAACACAAAAGAACTGATGATTGCATGAATGCACAAAAATTTTCTCATCATTCACAAGAACTGCACATGTTCAATTCATATAGTATCCCACTACTAAGTATGAGGCCTGGACAACTGCAAATATATTATAAATGAAGAATAGGTGGTGGTGTCTTTCAAAGAACATTTTTCTGTTATATTGAAGTTCAATATGATTACCATTCAAGTTCTCTATGTTGGTGTTATATCACCTGACAAAGAAATTGATGATGAAAACAAAAATATCTACATAAATGCATTATTAAGAAAATAAAAGTAATTCAGTCATGATAGAATACTGTTTTGAGCAGCTACTCATGTTGCCTTAGCTGCTATTTATAACTACCTTCCTCTAGTTCTCATTTTGTAGTTCCTTTATCCTCCTTTACTGTTCCCTCAGCAAATTGTAAACCTTTTCCTAGAAGAGTGACCCATACTTTTATTTCTGATATATCTGTGGCCTTTGTCACTCTGTATGGATTAGGCTGTTGGATTTTCGAGTATTCTTTAATAAAAAACTTTGTAGAACCAATAGATACCCTAAAGGATCTCCTGCACTCCAGACATAAATTGTGTAACACACTTTGGGGACCCACTGTCATACTTCCCTGACTTTGAAATAAGTTTGTTGGTCCAATGCAATAGTGTGTTGAATACGATGATAGTGAATAAAGGACTCTCCAATTGCATGTAAGTCATTCTGTAATATTGTGGTTTTGGGAGAAGCACTTATATGAAGGAAATATAACTCCACAGACAGAATATATCTGCTCCAAAAAGGATGAAGTATTATCCTTTTAGAGAGGCAGGAGTCCAAGGTAGTCAACCTGCAACCAAGTCATTGGCAGGTAACCCTGGGGAATGATGACATGTGAGTGGCTCAGTCTTTGTCTCTCCTGTTGATAGATCTGTGTGGTGAGTCTTCCAACCTGGAGAGGGTAGTGGCAGGGCATAGGGAAGGACCCTGGTGGTGGTTTTAAATTCTGAGGGTCTCAGATCTTTCTGGCTCTCTGACCTGTACTGAAATGCTGATGATAACTTCTAAAAAGTCCTAAGAACTTCTGAGGGTAAAAGATTGCAGTCTTAGGTGATTAACACCTGTAGCCTAATAGCAGAGGATTAGGCAAAGTGGCCTTTGTTCTATTACAGCCAGAACTGCTGGGCCCTGACTTATGCCTGCTAGTCTGAGGTCCCAGGAAGAAAAAGCACTTAGAGAAGTTATTATAATGTTTATTACTAAGTGTAAAAATTTTCCTATGAAAGCTTTCTAAGGGGAAAAGTAGAGAGGTCTTAAGTGGGGAAAAGGAAAACACTCTAACAAAGGAAAAATTCTAAGTGAAAAAATTCTAAGCAGGGGAAAAGGAAAGGAAGGGGCGAACGGCTCCTATCGTACCTCTACATCTGTGGCTACTCTACTACTTTGTCTTTGTCTTCAGTACTTATCCATCTTTCAGAGTACATGATCACATGTTACAATGTTCATCACAAGTTCACACCAAAATTCAAATCATAATTTGAAATAGAAGTTTACAACAGAGAATGTTTATACATGCATATCCATTAGGAGAAATTATCTGGCTAAACACTCATCACCTGTCTAGCTCCACAGGTTCACTGAAGGTTTAAAACTATAACTAAGAAATTAGGGAAGTTTTGTATAGATAAACCCAGGAAATATTTTCTCTTCTGTCCTGGCACCTATAATAAATCGTGAGTTCCCTTTTAGTGACCTTTGGTTAATTGTTTTACAACCTCATTGGAATGTGCTCTGATCAGGAGAGAGTCTGGTTACTATCTAAGGGCAATTAATTGATGACACTCGGGGACTGTCAGAGTTCTCATTGC
>NW_021611520.1:0-2500 GCF_004785775.1 Grammomys surdaster | reverse complement strand
GCCTGAGAAGATAAAAATCATGTGTTTACTAGTGTTTACAGGCTCAACTTAGGAAACTTCTTTGATTGAGAAAACATTCCTTCAGCACTACAAATCTTAGCAGATGGGATTGTGTGTGGTGGTCCCATGTCTGCTTTTAGGACCATTCCCAGATTCTAATAAGGAGGACTCGTTTCACATTTATGGCAATCTATATATGTCAAGGATAATGACATGAAGCACAGAAATATTAAGAAGTGTTTATTCCAAAATATTCAAAAAGTGCTTTTTATAAGTTCTTAGAAGTATAATATACTAACGGGGAAATTGTCATTCCTGTAATGTTAAACTGGTACTTAACACATTTTAAGCCTTGCACTGAAATTCCTGATAGTTTTCTGATATCGCTATTTATATACTATGTTCTTTAGCTTACCAACAGACCTGTCCTTTCTATCCTGGATTTCTGTGAACAATTTTCCTATCTGTATTAAGTGCAGCCCGAGGACACCA
This sequence comes from Grammomys surdaster, assembly GCF_004785775.1. NCBI lineage: Eukaryota > Metazoa > Chordata > Mammalia > Rodentia > Muridae > Grammomys > Grammomys surdaster. The sequence goes on along the minus strand of NW_021611520.1, from coordinate 2,008 downwards.
CCTCGTCCAGGGCCATAGTCTCTTTGATGCTTCATTCCAGCTGTAACTGGATTTGGCTTGCCGTATAGATGATGATCAGGGTATCCCATTTCTCTCAGATCTGAGAGGACAGATGGAAAAAACTAGAGTCTGATAATGTTAACATTCCTACTAGACTCTGCCCAACAGTTATCTGGCAATAGCCAAGTAGGCCTGGCTTTCTATAAAAGGGGCTGCTTGACAACTCCTTACTCTCCCGCCTCTGTCTGTCTGTCTGTCTGTCTGTCTGTCTGTCTGTCTGTCTGTCTGTCTGTCTGTCTGTCTTTACTCCCTTCTCAACTTCCCTTCCCACACCCTAAATAAACTCTGTTCTATACTATACCCTTAATGGCTGGTATCTCGGGGTTTGTGGGGGATGCCTCAGCATGGGTCTGCTGAGGCACCACTGTTGACCATACCATACAGTTAACAAAGCATATCCTGGCTCTTTTGATAAAACACAACAGCTAAGCTTCTGTGAGCATGATTCTAATCAACTGACTGTTATATGTGACAAGAGTTTAAATGTATTACAAACAAATCCTGACACTGTCAGGAAATGTTGTTACACAGATCATATTCTAAGTATGAGCTATAGAATGTGGGAATCTCTGGATATACAGAAAATCAGAATCACTTCTTTTTAGTAGGATGCCAACACAATTAAGAGAGACTTTAATCTTGACTCTATGATGGTATTTGCACACTGCCATAGAAAGATATTTTTCTGGTTTTAAAATTTTTGTTGAAACACTGAATCCTCAGACTTTTTTCTGGAAATGGGGTAGATGTATTTGAAATGTGCATCCTTGACACCTAACTGTAAGACATTTAAAACTGTTCATTCAATGCCTTGCTGGAATAGCTCGTGTCACAGTGTTTTGACATGGCCCACAATGATGGTACTTATGACTATAACAACACTGTGTATGTTGTGGCCCATGCCTTCTGTGACGTTTCTTCAACAAGCATATACTGAGACAATGGCCAATAGAAAATTATGGGTGTCCAAGAACATTGTCTTCCACTTGATGGTATTTGGTGTCATCAATGTCCTATATTTAAGAGTCACTCATGCCAGGCATGAGTGGTGCATGCCATGTTTAATACCAGTATTCGGGAGGTAGATGCAGGTGGATCTCTGTGAGTTTGAGACCAGCCTTGACTACAATGCAAGTATCGGGACATGTAGGACTACTACACAGAGAAACCCAGTCTCAAAAAAAAAAAAGTTGCTCAGATGCTCAAACAAGAAACCTAAGAAAATATTACCCAAAGAGAATGATTCCTGAATATTTTTAATAACTGAGAGGTAAATCTAGATGCGGATAAATATTTTTAATGATAAGGCATTAAAGTGCAATTACAGAAGCTTTCAATGATATCATTGATTTGGTAAGAGTGTACCTCAGTACTTTTATGGCTACTCTAACATTGGAAACAGTGTTTTGTCATATATTTCTTTGTTGTTGACAAGATGAGACTTTAATTGTCAACATGTAAATGGCCAATAAAATGGATCATTTTTGTAACTGTTATCACTTAATTCTGCCCCATTGTAGACTCTGAGGACCTCACTTTCTTGGTATGCTGAGAATATTCACACAGGATATGGTGTTGAAATTTAGCTCAGTACAGTAACATACTGTGTGTGTGTGTGTGTGTGTGTGTGTGTGTGTGTGTTTTGTATTTGTATCTAGATTTTTGTCCACGGAGCACACCATGAACACACCATGCACTCACCATCTCCCAGCTGTACTTCAACTTCGATCTTCCTGCATCTGCCTCTTAAGAGTTTGTTTAAAGGCATGTGCTACCATAATCAATTCCTGCTTGATGATTTTTATTATCCTAATTTGTAAAGAATTCAGGTACCAAGGAGAAAGTTTTCATCTTGAATTAAAAAAGAAAACAACTTTCCTTGTTACCCCGGCCTACAATTCTTGTTTGCATTCTGTAACATTCATGCATGCACTTCTCTTGCCAGTTA
>NW_021611519.1:0-1351 GCF_004785775.1 Grammomys surdaster | reverse complement strand
CCCTGACTGCACTGCCTACCATGTCATCAAATTAAATATTATTCTCAATGAAATTTCAGGAATCATTAATGAAATACAATCTGGTAAAAACAAATTCATGACCTTGTTCTACTGACAGGAGAGCCCCACCACACCCCTTGTTCAATCCTTCAACCATACCTGGATCCTTTCTGAGAGTCTCCTTGGCCTTTACCATCCAGGGTCCTTAGTTTTCATTTACAGTTATGCAGATTTGGCTGAGCATATAGAGACATGAAAATGGAAAAATAAAATTCAGAAAGAACCTGAAACTGTTCATGGAATAAAAATGAAGGATGCCAACACCTGGCAAAAGGATAAACATGAAAGAAAGAGAAGATATTGTGAAAATATCCCTTTTTCTCTGAAGATTTCAGTTTCTCCTATGAGAAGTGACAGTCAGTCATACAGGAAGACTGCAAGAAAACTATTATGACCCCCAGAATCCTGAGGGTTGAACTTCTCCAACTAGAAGTCTCTGAAAAGAGCCCTGAGTGCAGGGTCTAAGCATGCCCACTCCTGCAAGAAGTCCACAGTGCAGAACTCAACAAACCATGAAGGTGCATGAGCAGAGTGCTTTTCATGAACCAAGGAGCCATTGTTCTTAAGTAAGGGAGTAATTATAATTATTTAAAAGGAGCTATCTAATTTTGTCCTAATCCATTTATATCTATAAAAATATCTTGGCCTGATAGAATCCTCTCACAGTATGCTGGGCTGAACCTTAAAAGCATTCAAAGAAATTCAGTAGGAATGGCTAACTGTGGTGCCTATTAACATATAAATGCAGACATTTTTAGCTAGGTGCTTTCTTGGCTCTGAATTCTCTCCTGGCCAACCCTCTCTCCTCCCACCTCATCCTAAATACCTCCTCCCGACCCCCAACAGCTCATGACCTGGTTCAGTCCAAACTGAACCAGATAACTCTGCTTTCTCTCTCAGGCTGAAAAGTCAAAAATTAACCTCTAAGCTCCACCGTATCTTAGAAAAATAATAAAGCTTCATGGAAAACTACAATGACCTATAAAACCCTCGGTAGCTTGTGATCAAAGTCCATCTCTTGGTCAGGGTGTAATATTTAAAAAAGCTTCCCCACATGGTGGAAGTGGTTTTTCTCTGGCTACACTCAGGGTTAACAGAACCTACTATATAGCTTCTCCTCAGCCATACCTTGCTGCAACTCTGTCTTCATTTTTCATTCAAACCTAAGGTTTAACATTAAAAACTAAGCCTATGAAGACACATTTCTGAATGTTATATTTACATCAAAGCCAGCATATATGTCTGCGTAAAATTAATGGAGATTATAAGCTACTCAGTAAATGTTAATGTT
>NW_021611518.1:0-7105 GCF_004785775.1 Grammomys surdaster | reverse complement strand
TTCCTCTCTCCAACCCCTCTCTCACCCAGTTCCATCCCTCCATCTACCTCCTATGACTTTTATTTCCCCTTCTAAGTGAGATTCAAGCATTCTCTCTTGGGTTTTCCTTCTTGATAAGCTCTTTAGGTCTGTGGAATATATCATGGGTATCCTGTACTTCATGGCTAATATCCACTTATAAGTGAGTACAAGCCGTGCATGTCCTTTTGTGTCTGAGTTATTTCACTCAGGATAATATTTTCCTGTCTAACTTCTTGAGTTCTTTATATATTTTGGATATCAGCCCTCTGTTGGATATAGGGTTATAGTGAAGATCTTTTCCCAATCTTTTGTATAAAGGAGGGCTACTGCTTTCTTTTGTCCTACTGATGGTATCCTTTGCCTTGCAGCAGTTTTTCCGTTTCATGAGGTCCCATCTAAAAATTGTTGATCTTAGGGTCTGAGAGAGTGGTGTTCTATTCAGGAAATTGTTTTCTGTAGCAATGTGTTCAAAGCTGTTTCTCACGATCTCTTCTATTAGATTTAGTACAATTAGTTTTATGTTAAGGTCTTTGATTCAGTTGGACAAAGTGATAAATATGGATCTATCTGCCTTCTTCAACAGTTAGACCAGCACCATTTTTTGAAGATGCTTTCTTTTTTCCATTGTATGGATTTGACTTCTTTGTCATAAATCAAGTGTACATAGATATATGAGTTTGTTTCTAGGTCTTCAATTTGATTCCATTGATTAACCTGTATGTTTTTATACCAGTACCATGCAGTTGACATTACTAATGCTCTGTAGTACAGCTTGGTATCAGGGGTAGTGATTCTTTCAGAAGTTCTTTTGTTGTTCAGGATTGTTTTAAATATCCTGGATGTTAGCATTCTATCTAAACTCCACCCCAAAGTTACCTGGCAACAGCCATGTATGCTTCTCCTCACAGTTACCTGGCAACAGCCAAATAGACCTGTTCCTTCTGACCTATCCTTAGATGGCTCCACAGACCCTGGAGAGCAGAAAACTGCCAACTCTCCTAAAACTGGAAAAATGCACCCTGTGCCCATTTTTTCTGGGTTCCCTAGAGACATGTCAATGCCAGCAGAAACTAGCCAGATATCACGATGATCCGATTCCTGTTTCACCATCACCTCTTCCTATTTTTTTTTCTTTTTTAAATTAAACCAATACAGGAGAATGTTGTTAGCATTCAGTCTAAACTCAACCCCACAGTTATCTGGCAACAGCCAGGTAGGCTTGACCAACTATAAAAAAGGTTGCTTGTCCCCTTCTCTCTCTCTTGATCTCTTAATATCTCTCTCTCTTGCCTTCTTGCTCCTGCTCTGTCCCCTTGCCCTTTCCACATTCCCTTCCCCCTCTCTCCACAAGCTCATGGCTGGCCTCTACTTTTCTAGTCTCTCTGCCTCTCTCTGCCTCTACTACCCTTTTTTATTTGATATTTTATTTACATTTCAGATTTATCCCCTTTCTCCATCCCCCCCACCAGGAGTCCCCTATCCCATCGCTCCTCTTCCTGCTTCTATGAGGATGTGCCTCCCACATCCCACACCATTATTTACCCAGCAGATGCTCTGTGTCCCATTTTTTAATAGGGTTATTTGGTTGTCTGGAGTCTAATTTCTTGAGTTCTTTGTATATATTGGATATTAGACCTCTATCTGATGTGGGATTGGTAAAGATCTTTTCCTAATCTGTTGGTTGCCATTTTGTCCTATTGACAGTGTCCTTTGCCTTACAGAAGCTTTGCAATTTTATGAGTTCCCATTTGTCAATTCTTGATCTTAGAGCATAAGCCATTGGTGTTCTGTTCAGGAACTTTTCCCCTGTACCCAAGTATTCGAGGGTCTTCCCCACCTTATTTTATATTAGTTTCAGTGTGTCTGGTTTTATGTGAAGGTCCTTTATTCACTTGGACTTGAGCTTTGTACAAGGAGGTAAGAATGGATCAATTTGCATTTTTCTACATGTTGACCTCCAGTTGAACCAGCACCATTTGTTGAAAATGCTGTCCTTCCTCCCCTGCCTGGTCCTGTGGGCTAGGGCAGACACAGAGTTGGTCTGCTCCTCTCCTGTGGAGATACTGACTCCTGAGTCATCCTAGAGAAGCCACTGCACTCAGAGCAGCCGGTAAGAACTCCATCTCACTCCCTAAGCCCCAGAGATACATCTGGGAGCCAGGGCCATTCAGGACACAGCAGCTACCCAAACCCCGCCCCTCCGGAATTCCACTTCCCTTCCTCCCCTGCTTGGTCCTGTGGGCTGGGGCAGACACAGAGCTGGTCTGCTCCTGTCCTGTGGAGATAATGACTGAGTCATCCTAGAGGAGCCACTGCACTCAGAGCAGCCGAGGAGCCACAGCACTCAGAGCAGCTGACACTGAGTTGATCTACTCCTGTCCTGTGGAGATACTGACTCCTGAGTCATCCTAGAGGAGCCACTGCACTCAGAGCAGCAGACACCAAGATTAGGATCATAAGACTACAGAGACATCTGGACTCTGAGGAGCTCTGCAACAAGCAAGATAATTGGAAATACAGACTCCAGTCTTACACAGTGAGGGCAGGCAACACTAGAGCTAACCAGAGGGCGAAAGGCAAGCGCAAGAACATAAGCAACAGAAACCAAAGTTTCTTGGCATCATCAGTACCCAGTTCTCCCAATATAGCAAGCCCTGAACACCCCATCACACCTGAAAAGCAGGATTCAGAATTAAAATCACTTCTCATGATGATAATAGAGGATTATAAGAAGGAATTAAGTAACTCCCTTAAAGAAATACAGGAGAGTACAAGTAAACAGATAGAAGCCCTTAAAGAGGAATCACAGAAATCCCTTAAGGAAATGCAAGAAAATACAAAGAAGGAATTAAACAAAAACATTCAGGATCTGAAAATGGAAATAGAAACAATAAGGAAAGCTCAAAGGGAGACAACCATGGAAATAGAAAACTTAAGAAAGAAATCAGGAGTCATAGACGCAAGCATCACAAACCGAATACAAGAGATAGAAGAGAGAATCTCAAATGGAGAAGATACAGTAGAAAATATTGACACAGTTGTCAAAGAAAATGCAAAATGCAAAAAACTCCTAACTCAAAACATCCAGGAAATCCAGGTCACAATGAGAAGACCAAACCTAAGAATAATAGGTATAGATGAGAATGAAGAGTCCCAACTTAAAGGGACAGTAAGTATCTTCAACAAAATTATTGAGGAGAACTTCCCTAACCTAAAGAACAAGATGCCCATAAACATACAAGAAGCCTACAGAACACCAAATAGACTAGACCAGAAAAGAAATACCTCCTGTCACATAATAATCAAAACATCAGATGCACAAAACAAAGAAAAAATACTAAAACCAGTAAGGGAAAAAGGTCAAGTAACATACAAAGGCAGACCTATAAGAATTACACCAGACTTCTCACCAGAGACTATAAAAGCCAGAAGAGCCTGGACAGACATCATACAGACCCTAAGAGAACCCAATTGCCAGCCCAGATTACTATACCCAGCAAATCTCTCAATCACTATAGATGGTGAAACCAAGATATTCCATGACAAAACCAAATTTGCACAATATCTTCCCACAAACCCAGCACTTCAAAGGATAATTGATGGAAAACACCAATACAAGGAGGGAAACTACAACCTAGAAAAAGCAAGGAAGTAATCTTCCAACAACCCCAAAAGAAGATAACTATACAAACATAACTTTACCTCTAATAGCAAAAATAACAGGAAGCCACAATCATTTTTCCTTAATATCTCTTAACATCAATGGTCTCAATTCCCCAATAAAAAGACGCAGACTATCAGACTGAATACACAAACAAGACCCAGAATTTTGCTGCATACAAGAAATGCACCTCAGTGACAAAGACAGACACTACCTCAGAATAAAAGGGTGGAAAACAATTTTCCAAGCCAATGGTCCCAAGAAACAAGCTGGAGTAGCCATTCTAATATCAAATAAAATCGACTTTCATCCAAAATTAATCAAAAAAGATAAGGAAGGACACTTCATACTCATCAAAGGAAAAATCTACGAAGGTGAACTCTCAATTCTGAACATCTATGCTCCAAATGCAAGGGCACCTACATACATAAAAGAAACTTTACTAAAGCTCAAAACTCATATTACACCTCATACAATAATAGTGGGGGATTTCAACACCCCACTCTCAGCAATGGACAGATCATGGAAACAGAAACTAAACCGAGACACTTTGACATTAACAGAAGTTATGATCCAAATGGACTTAACAGACATCTATAGAACATTTCATCCTAAAACAAAAGAATATACCTTTTTCTCAGCACCTCATGGTACCTTCTCCAAAATAGACCATATAATTGGTCACAAAACAACCCTCTACAGATACAAAAAGATTGAAATAATCCCGTGCATCTTATCAGATCACCACGGAATAAGACTGGTCTTTAATAATGACAAAACCAATGGAAAACCCACGTGCACATGGAAACTGAACAACTCTCTACACAATGATGACTTGCTCAAGGAAGAAATAAAGAAAGAAATTAAAGACTTTTTAGAATTCAATGAAAATGAGAACACATCATACCAAAATTTGTGGGACTCCATGAAGGCAGTGCTAAGAGGAAAACTCATAGCTCTAAGTGCCTACAAAAAGAAACTGGAAAGAGCACACACTAACAAGTTGACTGCACAACTAAAAGCCCTAGAACAAAAAGAAGCAAATACACCCAGGAGGAGTAGAAGGCAGGAAATAATCAAACTCAGGGCTGAAATCAACCAAATAGAAACAGAAAGAACAATACAAAATATCAATAAAACCAGGAGTTGGTTCTTTGAGAAAATCAATAAGATAGATAAACTGTTAGCCAGATTAACCAGAGGGCACAGAGACAGTATCCAAATTAATAAAATCAGAACTGAAAAGGGAGACATAACAACAGAAACTGAAGAAATTCAAAAAATCATCAGATCCTACTACAAAGGCCTATACTCAACAAAACTGGAAAACCTGGAAGAAATGGACAATTTCCTAGACAGATACCAGGTCCCAAAGTTAAACCAGGAGCAGATAAACCATCTAAATAGTCCCATAACCCCTAGGGAAATAGCAGGAGTCATTAAAAGTCTCCCCACTAAAAAAAGCCCAGGACCAGATGGTTTTAGTGCTGAATTTTATCAGACCTTCAAGGAAGACCTAATACCAATTCTCTTCAAACTATTCCACAAAATAGAAACAGAAGGAACACTACCCAATTCGTTCTATGAAGCTACAATTACACTCATACCCAAACCCCACAAAGACCCGACAAAGAAAGAGAACTTCAGACCAATCTCCCTTATGAACATCGATGCAAAAATACTCAATAAAATTCTAGCAAACCGGGGCTGGTGAGATGGCTCAGTGGTTAAGAGCACTGACTGCACTTCCAGAGGTCACGAGTTCAAATCCCAGCAACCACATGGTGGCTAACAACCATCTGCAATGATATCTGATGCCCTCTTGTGGGGTGTCTGAAGACAGCTACAGTGTACTTACATATAATAAATAAATAAAAATTAAAAAAAAAAAAAGATTTATAGAATTTAAAAAAAAAAAAATTCTAGCAAACCGAATCCAAGACCACATCAAAACAATCATCCATCATGATCAAGTAGGTTTTATCCCAGGAATGCAGGGATGGTTCAATATTCGGAAATCCATCAATGTAATCCACTATATAAACAAACTCAAAGAAAAAAACCACATGATCATCTCACTAGATGCTGAGAAAGCATTTGATAAAATTCAACATCCCTTCATGATAAAACTCTTGGAAAGATCAGGAATTCAAGGCCCATACCTAAACATAGTAAAAGCAATTTACAGCAAACCAGTAGCCAACATCAAGCTAAATGGAGAGAAATTTGAAGCAATCCCACTAAGATCAGGGACTAGACAAGGCTGCCCACTCTCCCCCTACCTATTCAATATAGTACTGGAAGTCCTAGCCAGAGCAATTAGACAACAAAAAGAAGTCAAAGGGATACAAATAGGAAAGGAAGAAGTCAAAATATCGCTATTTGCAGATGATATGATAGTATACTTAAGTGACCCCCAAACTTCCACCAGAGAACTCCTAAACCTGATAAACAACTTCAGCAAAGTGGCTGGTTATAAAATCAACTCAAACAAATCAGTAGCCTTCCTCTACATGAAAGATAAACAGACTGAAAAAGAAATTAGGGAAATGACACCCTTCACAATAGTTGCAAATAATATGAAATACCTTGGTGTGAATCTAACCAAGCAAGTGAAAGACCTGTACGACAAGAACTTCAAGTCCCTGAAGAAAGAAATCAAAGAAGATCTCAGAAGATGGAAAGATCTCCCATGCTCATGGATTGGCAGGATTAATATAATAAAAATGGCCATCTTGCCAAAAGCAATCTACAGATTCAATGCAATTCCCATTAAAATCCCAACTCAATTCTTCACAGAGTTAGAAAAGGAAATTCTCAAATTCATATGGAATAACAAAAAATCCAGGATAGCGAAAACTATTCTCAACAATAAAAGAACTTCTGGAGGAATCACCATTCCTGACCTCAAGCTGTACTACAGAGCAATAGTGATAAAAACTACCTGGTATTGGTACAGAGACAGGCAGGAAGATCAATGGAATAGAATTGAAGACCCAGAAATGAACCCACACACCTATGGTCACTTGATCTTTGACAAAGGAGCTAAAACTGTCCAGTGGAAAAAGGACAGCATTTTCAACAAATGGTGCTGGTTCAACTGGAGGACAACATGTAGAAGAATGAAAATTGATCCATTCTCATCTCCTTGTACAAAGCTCAAGTCTAAGTGGATAAAGGACCTCCACATAAAACCAGAAACACTGAAACTAATAGAAGAGAAGGTGGAGAAGAGCCTCGAATACTTGGGCACAGGGGAAAAGTTCCTCAACAGAACACCAATGGCATATGCTCTAAGATCAAGAATTGACAAATGGGACTTCATAAAATTGCAAAGTTTCTGTAAGGCAAAGGACACTGTCAATAGGACAAAACGACAACCAACAAATTGGGAAAAGATCTTTACCAATCCTACATCTGATA
>NW_021611517.1:0-7233 GCF_004785775.1 Grammomys surdaster | reverse complement strand
TCTCTCCCTCTCCTCCTCTCCCCCTCTCCCCTCTCTCCCCTTTCCCCTCTCTCCCTGCTCTCCCTCTCCCCTCTCTTCCTCTCCCCCTCTCCTCCTCTCCCCTTCTCCCCTCTCTCCCTCTCCCTCTCGCTCTCAAATATTCACACAAATTACAACCCCCTCTGTAAGTGTCAGTTGTATTTCCTCAGATGATGAGATGAGATGAGAACTGTATCCAAGCTCTGTGAATACATGACTTGGGCTGAGCCCAGAGCATTTCCTTCTCTGTTCTAACTATCCCTAGGTCTAAGCTGGAAGCTTCTAGCCTCCAGAAAATCTAATCTTCCAAGATGACTGATCCAATCTGGCTTTTCTTTGCTTTTGACTGAATTGCTGTGCCTGGCCTCATACTAATTTTGACAATATGTTTTAATCTTCTGGCTTCTCATTTTCTGTTTTTACCTGTGTCTACTAGCTTGTTCTTTCTGCTACCTGTTTCTGTAAAACTGTCCTGATATAACACACACACACACACACACACACACACAACAGGCACACACATGCACCACACCCCATACACTACAAATGACAGTCCCCTTTCTTTCTCTCACTGTTCTTAAGTAGCCTCTCTTTCCTGTTTTCATGTGAGCTGGGCATATACTATCTCTGACTAATTCTGTCAAGTCTTTCTCTGCTTCATCACTTTGTCTGCTCCTCAATTAGATGTCATTTCCAAATATGGCTGCTTCCTTCTACAAACTAACCTTACCTCCATTGTTAGGGATTAAAGGTGTGTATTAAGTGCATATCTGTATTCTAGCTAGATCATACTGTAGTCCTAGGTGTTTCTGCATTCCAGCCAAATCACACAGACCTAGAAGGTCATTGGATGTGATCCCTTGCCAGAGTAGCCATGTTGCTGGATTAAATTTTTTTTACACCTTCCAATAGACTAGTTCACTGATTAGGCCAAAACACTCATGATCTAATCATTTCATAGATTACTTTGGGGATCAGTCCTTCAATTGATAAGAACTAGGTGAGACATTTCATATTAACCCACAAAAAAGATGGACTGACTCAAGTCTAAGAATGAACGAATAAGAAAAAAAGTGACATATAATGAAATATATTTATTATTATTTAATTTGTGTTTAGGAGTGTTTTGACTACATGTATGTCTGTGCATATTTGTGTACCTGTTATCTACAGAGGCCAGAAGAGGGCATTGCATTTTCTGAGATTGGTGTTGCAGATAGTTGTGAGTCCCTACATGGGGATTGGGAATCAAATCTGGGTTCTCTGGAAAAGCAGCTGGAGCTCTTAACTCCTGTATCACCCCTCTAGTTCCTTGTAAAATGAAATATAATTTAAGCATGAAAAATAGCTGTGATACTTGTTATAACATCAGTCAAAGCCAAAACATCACACTAAGTGAAATATGACCATATACAAGGGCAAATGATTGTATGATTCCACCTATGTGAGGTACCCAGAATAGATAATTTCACAGACACAGAAAGTAGACAATAAAGTTGATATGTCAGGGGTTTGGAGCAAAGGGGATTTACTGTTTATGATTGGAGTCTCTGTTAGGGATGATGGAGTTTTTGAAAATATTTAACAATGTGATGAACAGAAAACAATGTGACAGTAAGTATCATTAATGAATTGAAAGATAGTTAAATGAAAAAAATATATGTATGTATGTACATTATTAAGATATAATTTACATACCATACAAGTAACCACCTTAAAGAATAAAATTCAATACTTACATATTTATGTATGTATGCATATATATATATATGCATACATACATGTGACTACAATTTAAAAAATAATGTAATACAAAAACTATTGAAATTTATTAAGGTGGTCACTTGTATGGTATGTAAATTACATTTTAATAAATTTGTTTATTAAAAAGATAAGGTTCCCAACTATTTAGAAGTTAAGCAATACTTTCTGAAATGAGGAGTCTGAAACAGATGCTCTCTAGGGCTCCATCCGAGTTCGATGGTTCCAGGGTGTGGGACCAGGTTTTGCTGTGGCCTCATCTGCCAAGGGTCCCCTCCATGCTGTACCATGCAGGCTTTATGGAAATCTTTTCCTTGTGCCTTCTGAGGTTAATGGGATTTTAGCTTTTGTCTCATTTTAAGAGAGAAAGAAATGCCATAACACAGCTGAACAAGCTCACACCAGCCTTCTTCCTTTCATTGCCTCCCAACAGGCTGAGGGTACAAACTATTTTTTTCCAACCTGGGCTGTGGCATATTACCTGGAAGACATTCACAGATGTTTCAGATTCCTGGAAAGTCTGCAAGCCCAATGACATAGGCCTCTCCATTTCTTTTTCTTTTTCATTTTGTGTGTGTTTATATGTGTGTGTTTTCATGTGTTTATGTATGTGTTTGTATGTGGTGTGGTGTGTGTGTTTGTAGGTGGTGAGGGATGTGTGTGTGTGTATGTGTGTGTGTGGTATGGTGTTTGAGCAGTTTGTGTGATATGTATGTGGTATGTGTGTTTGCATGTGTTTGCGTGTGTTTGAATGTGGTGTTTGTGTTATGTGTGTGGTGTCTGCACACATATGTACAGATGCTCTGGCCTGTATGTGTGTGAAGTCCAGAGGAAAATGTCAGGTGTCCTGCTCCATCACTTCCTTCTTACTCTCTTGGGTAGGATTGCTTAGTGAGCATGGAACAGGTAGAAGTCAGAAAGCCTCCAGGAATCCTGTCCCCTGAATCCTAGTCTGGGTTATAGGAACAAGTACAACCAAGCTCAGACTTCCAGGTAGACGCTGGTAATTTAAACCAGGCTCCTCATGTCTAAACAGCAAGCACTCTTACCACTGAGACATCTCCGCAGCCCCCATGCTTTCAGTTTGGAGGTTTTCCACGGGGCAAGCAGCAGCAGTGACCTGGATAGTGATTTCTGGACAGTGTAAAAACATGGACAACAAAGCGCAGGATGACTGAGACCAGCAGACTTAGAATATCATTCTTTTTGAACCCTCCTAGCTAGTGCATGTATGACTTTTTGGTTTACCTCAAGGTTAAAAATATCACAAACTACTGACACCCCCAGCCGCGTCATGTACTTATATCCTGGACAAAACCAATTACTCTTTTATCTATGGTAAACATGATAGGTAGAATTTAACAGACACCTAAAACTCATGTTTTCAATATACGTTTATTAAGTTCACTCCATAGTCACTGTGGTGACAAAGAGGGATTGGATTGATTTATATATAAGAGAATTATGCCTCTAAGTTCTGAGGACTGTGCTTCTGCTGATATCCTTTGTGGTTAGACTGTGGGTGGGACCAAGTGCTGCCACTGGAGTCTGGATTATGGACAATGGAGAAACATAAAAAACTTTCTCATACTACTCCTCAAGTGCCTAGGTTCCCTATCAAAGCAGACATGGATACAGAGATGTATACCTTTAAGGACAAGATACAAAGCTACTCTACCCACAAATTTGTGCAATTGTATTGTGTCATAGTCTACTAGTCCCCAATGGTGTGCTGAAGACTGTTGGGGACTTGTATGTCACCCTTGAGCAGAGCTATCTTTTTTTTTTTTTCATATCCCAGATTTTTTTTTAATTTATTTTTTCTCAAATTGTAATTCATTCACACAGGGGTTATAAACACAGAAAGGCAGAATGTGGGGAAGGGAATGACAATGGAGTGTGGGTGTTCAGGGGGAATACAGATATCTTCAGAACCGGGTATCGGCTGGGGGTTCAGGGGACAAGTCACTATGACTCTGCCTATGACTTGCTTGTCCTTATCTAAGTTGGTATTGTCTGCCAAGGCTACCTATTTACAAGGTCTATGACTACTCAGGCTTGTAAATTTCCACAAAAGCTGCCTGTTTACATTAGCTTATAGCCATCTGTCAGAGCTATCTTTTCATTCACAAATACACAAAAGGAGTACAAGATTCAAGATCCTATTGAAGAATGAGAAGGTATACTGGCCTAGAATGAGTTCAGGTATCTATCTGGGCAAGCAGAATAGATCTCAAGCCCTGCCTGGTTCTGCTGGGCCATCTCTAGACTCCATTGATGGCTGCTTTGATGACTGATGGAACTCAAGACTACCAAGCTCATGCATCTGCCCTTCCATAATTCCTTCTGTCCTCTGTCTTTTGATCCTCCAGGATCTAGTCCTGTGTTCTAAACTCAGGGCCTGCATGAGTCAGGGTCAGGCTGACCTCCATGGCTAGTGAGCCAGGCCACCCTCTAGTCTATACAAAATGGACTCAAAGTCCTACTATCCAGATGAGGAAGCTGAGAGCAAAGTCGTAGCTTCACAGAATGGTTGTCCCGCTGATTCTCAAAGCTGGTTGAAGAGGCAGGAGCATTGGCTGAGCTCAGTGCTGAGCACTGTCCATACAACAGTTATTATTTGGCTTCTCCATAGCCCAGGATGGAAAGCATATGCCACTGTGTCTAAGTAGGAGTTACAAATGTCTGCTCCTCAAAGTTAGGCTAGAGGTAGGGGCAGGGTACCTGATAATGACCTCATCTGACTGCTGTAGATTTCTGAGCACAGGGTGTATTCTGTGACTTCAGGAAGAACAGATGAGAAGAATGTTGCCCTCTGATGGTAAATGTAGGACTCTAAGTCGTCCCTTCAGAGTTGGTTTCTGCAGCACCTAGCTGGCACTGAGGTGATAAAGTCATTAAGTGGACAAATAAGTCAGGAAAAGTAGTGTCTGAGCCAATTCTGCTTCTTCATGAACCTGAACACATCAGTGTAGCTTTTTGATATCATTATCATTTGTCAGTTTAAGACCTTGGCTTAGATAGCCTCCAGCTGAGGCACTTACTGGCCTCATGGCTGAGGATTCTCATCTTATTGAGGTCACCAGGTCTCGGTCTGAGGCCTAGGACCAAGAATATTCTTGGAAAAATAAAAAGTAATATCTGAGCCGGAACACAGGGGACAATTTAGCAAACCAATTATCTTTTCATCTTCCTTTTCTCTCTGCCTGTCTGTCTGTCTCTGTGTCTCTTTCTCTCTCTGCATCTTTATGTTTCTATCTTTCTGTCTAACACACATACATTTACACATAGACAGAGACACACATAAAGATATAAGTACACTGACATACACAGAGATACATACACATATGTATATACACACACAAACACACATAGACACACATAGATACACCCCCCATATACATATATACAACACACACACAAACATAGACATACACAGAGACATACAGAGATATACACACAGATAATATAGACAGATGTATAAACAGACATACACATAGATAGTCACACACACAGATATTCACACACAAACACACACAGATATATACACACAGAGATATATGCACACAGAAATATACACACAGAAACACACATAGAGATATGCACACACAGAACCCATTTCCTTCTTGTGACTAAAGATCTACATATGTCCTGCAGTCTGTGATATGAATGTCTTGTCTTCACTCTCCAAAGTTTCCATGACACTCTTTTTGGGACACACAGGTCACTTTTCCACTCTTAGGTTTCTCTTCTCATTACGTTATTCCTTTCCAGTCAAGCAAATTTTTAATTTTGATTCAGACATCTTCAAGCTCCAAATCTCCCTGTTTAGCCATATCTTAGTTACTCTTCTATTTGTTGTAAAGACACACCATGACCAAGGCAACTTATAAAAGACAGCTACTTTTGTTAATCGTTTAGCAAAAAAAAAAAAAAAAAGTTACTAATGTGTTGAATATACAAGAGGATTTAGATAGGAATTTGGAACAACGGATTGATGTTTTTTCTCCTATTCAAATTATTGGAAGGAAGTTCACAGTTTAAGAGTAAGGAGCCATCTTGAGTGTCATGCCAAATATCATTTGATTCATGTTAGTTCTACAATTTACAGTGGTAGTCATTATAATTAGGAAAAATTTAAAGACCCTAGCAGTGTATTTGGCATAATTCTAACACCTCTCTGGATGTTTTAACTTTGCACAGTGAGCTTATAAATTTAAAGAATGCTGCTTTTCTGAGTGTTGATGCAGCAGATACTGCTGATAAAATTACCCATGGCCTGAGGTCAGTATTTCTATTTTGGTCAAGCTTCAAGAATGGCATATATAGCTTGATCATGCTAGCCTTTTTTGTCCTGGGAATATTTTATTCCTGCCCATCATGTTAAAGCTTGTCTTTAACAACATCAACATGTTGGCAGCCAAAGTACATGACTTTAACCAGAAAATGGCTTGAACCAGACAAAATTATTAAATTAACAGGCTGGAAAGCCAAGGACAGTTAAGATTCTGCACAGAGCCTTACCAACCTGAGACAGAAGTGCATTGTTTTTGATAATGCATATTCCTCATGGTGGGTAAGGAAGGCATTCTTGGCAGAATGACCTAAGACAGGCTCAGTCTTGTTTATGAATTTAAAAAGGGGGATTGGTGGAGAGATTTTGGGGCTGCTTAGCAAGAATCTGACATGAGCTAAGGACAAGGAAATGAGATGCTTGGCAGGAATTTGACATTAGCCAAGGACAAGGAAGTGGGCATCAGGCAGGAATCTGACATTGGGTTAGAACAAAGAAGTAATTTCAGGTAGGAATCCAAATCTTAGGCTAGAACAAAGAAGTAATTTCAGACAGGAATCTAAATCTTAAGCTAGAACAAAGAAGTGGGCTTCAGACATGAAAATGACTTTGGGCTTGGACAGGGAAGTAGGCTCAGATATTATGAACATCTTGATAAGCCCTTAGAAACAGTGATCATGGAATTTTGTTTATTGCCTTGCTTGCTCTTTGCCTATTTGTGTTGTCCTGCTTGTTCCTTGACTATTTGTGTCTATTGTATTGCTAGTTCCTCAACCTAGAACTGACCTTAATACTTGCATGTAATTCAAATGGTATAAAAGCAAAAAGGAGGAGGAGGGATGGGATGAAGGTTTCTAGGGAGGAGAAATGGGGAAAGGGGATGATATCTGAGATGCAAATAAATAAAATATCCAATTAAAAAAAAGAAAAAAGGAAAGCAGTTAAATTGCGGCCCACAGTTCTAGAGGGGAGTGGAGTCCATGACCATCCTGGCAAGAGGCATGGCAGCAGGGAAACAAGAATGACCTTGGAGAAGGAGCTGACAGCTTACATGGAGACAGAAAGAGAGGGCGGGGAGGGGAAGAGGGAGAGGAAGAGAAGGGAGAGAAGGGAGAGAAGGGAGAGAAGGGAGAGAAGGGAGAGAAGGGAGAGATGGAGAG
>NW_021611516.1:0-1729 GCF_004785775.1 Grammomys surdaster | reverse complement strand
TGTTTTAGGGTACAATTGGGAAGACCACCATATTGAAACAGAATTTCAAAATTCTAGAAGGTACAAAAGGTAATGTTAATGTGCAAACTGAACCATATATGCCTCTGAGGCAATTTTAATATGTCCTGGAAACTGGAAAGTAAAGGAAGTATGTCAAATATCAGTCCTTTAAGTATAGCTATGATTAAAATATTCTCACAAAGCCATGGGCCTTAATGTCAGTTATCTTACTTGTGTTTAAAGGCATTCTTCTAAGGAAGGAGACATAAAAACAATGCCTTAAGAGATGCATTTATGTGATTTGTAACTCCATTAGAGCTATGCTGTGGAACTACCAATCTGATCAGTCTCATAATATTAAGATGTTGCACATTGAAGAGTGATAAACATATATCCAAAGCCATGCAATAAGTAAATAGTCTGTGGTAAATTTTGTGATACTCATACTTTTGTAGTGACATTGCTAAGTTTACTAAGAGGTCACTTTATGAGAGTCAAGAATGTTGCCTTGGAGAAACCTCAATCCACATACAGTATGTCTAGAAGAAATGAAAACTCAAATGGTTTTGATTCATTGTGGAAAGCTTTCATTTATTGTTTTTATGTGTATATCAAGTGTCAGAATAAAAACAACAACAAAAAAAAAACTATGTGCGCATAGGAATATTTAAAGGAGCAACATCCCCGTCTTTATTCCAGAACAGTAAGAAGATATGTAGCATTCTGCCTTTGAAAGATTTTCTGAATATGGTAGAAGTTTGCAATTAATTGGTGTTCTGACTTTACTGGGAACATCCCTGAAGTCACACTGCTGCTTATCAACAGGGGAACTAGAAAAGTGTAAATTTTTCTGTTTTTCCTGATTCAGAGTGCTAATGTGGGGTGATTCACACTACAGAAAATTTATGAATATAATCAGTGTTACCAAGGTCTCCTTTTTTGCATTTTCCTTTAGATACATGAAATACATCATATAGGAATATCATAGAGAAAAAGGATGTTATACCTGTGAGCCATGTAGTAAATATTCTTGTCATCACAGGTGATTTCAAAGAGGCATCAAGCCAGAGTTGGGGAGAACACTATGAATATATGAAATGATAAAACCTTAAGATATGGTTCTTCTTTATTATTAAACCAAACTGTAAAATTAATTCATATTCATTAAATGATTGATCAGGATAATGAAAGTGGTAAAGGTTTCACTTGTGCCAATTATCATTGCAGGCATATAAGAAGTCATAGCAGGAAGAAACCATATGAATGTAATCAGTGTGGTAAAGCCTTTGCAAGGACCAGTCATCTCCAATATCATAAAAGTACACATACTGGAGAGAAATCTTATGAATATAATCACTGTGGTAAAGCCTTTACAAGACCCAGTTATCTCCAATGTCATAAAACTACACATACTGGAGAGAAACCTTATGAATGTAATCAATGTGGTAAAGCTTTTACAGTACCCAGTCATCTCCAACGTCATAAAAGATCCCATACTGGAGAGAAACCTTATGAATGTAATCAATGTGGTAAATTCTTTGCAAGACCCAGTCATCTCCAACGTCATAAAAGAACACATACTGGAGAGAAACCTTATCAATGTAATCAATGTGGTAAACACTTTTCAAAACAGTTTACTCTCCAATGTCATAAAAGAACACACACTGGAGAGAAACCTTATCAATGTAATCAATGTGGTAAAGCCTTTTCACAACAGAGTAGTCTCCAA
>NW_021611515.1:0-1272 GCF_004785775.1 Grammomys surdaster | reverse complement strand
GGATCAATGCCTTCATTTGTGCTGGTTTTTTGTTGTTGTTGTTGTTGTTGTTGGGAGTTTTTTGTAATGATTCCTTCTATTTCTATAGGGCTTATCAGACTCTTTCTATAGTTGACCTTATCTTGGTTTAAGTTGGGTATGCAGTATCTGTCTATAAAATCACCTGTTTCTTCTAGATTTTCCAGATTTGTTGAGTATAAGGTTTTCTAGTAAGACATGATGAATTTTTAATTTCCTGTTTCTGCTGTTATGTCTCCCTTTTCCTTTCAGATTTTGTTAATTTGGGTACTGTCTCAGTGCCCTTTATTTAGTGTAGCTAAGGGTTTATCTATCTTGTTGATTTTCTAAAAAGAACCAGCTCTTGCTCTTGTGGATTCTTTGTATCTTTTTGTTTCTATTTGGTTATTTTCAGCCCTGAGGTTGAGTATTTCCTGCTATCTACTCCTCTTAGATAGGTTTGCTTCTTTTTGTCCTAGAGATTTCAGGTAAGATGTAAGGTTGCTGGGATAAAATGACCCCAGATTCATGATGAAAGCGCTCAGTGCTCTGCAGTTCCCCTGTAACACTGCTTATCTTGTGTCCCAAAAATTTGGGAATGCTGCATCTTTGTTTTCATTGAATTGTAGAAAGTCATTCTTTATTTCTTCCCTGTGACCCTGGTTATAACAATCCTTCTGTTTCCTAGTTAGGACAGACTTGCTTTGGCCCTGATTAGGACAAATCTAATGGAAGACAGGCAGGCTTTGTGGTACAAGAGAAGGATCTACCCCATTTGCAGAGGAATGTGCAAACTGGAAGAACTCTTCAGATCAGGCAGAGCTGGATAGATCCCACTGATGCTGGATTCTGTAGGATTTCCAGCTGGTATGTTTATTGGGATGGTTGTCTTAACTAAGTCTCTGGTTAGAGCAGATCTCCTGGGATATAAACATGCTCGGGGATCCAGGGTCAGGATCTGCCTGAGTTGCAGATGGAGGTACAGACCTCAGGGATGGTGGAGTTCAGAGAGTGGGGATAGGTCCTCAGTCAGCTGGGCTCTGTGGTGATCCAAGCTTGGGTACCTATTCTGGCAGGTGTCTCACATGTGTCTCTGATTACCACAGACCACTGGGATACAGGTGATCTGTGAGGTGTGGGAGGGGACCAGGCATGCTGATTGACCTGGGGAGATGTGAAAACTCAAATGCTAGACTATACTTTTGGAGACTCCTCTTTCGAGTATCTAGAAGGCTGTGGCTCATTATCATAGAAGATGATGTTAACTTTCAGTAT
>NW_021611514.1:0-1460 GCF_004785775.1 Grammomys surdaster | reverse complement strand
AAAGATCTATAAGCAATTTATTTAAGTCAGATATACCAGAGAACTCACATTCTATATTCATAGGAAACATGACTGCAAATAAGATATAATATAAATTATAGAACAAATGCCTATAGTGAGTCTTCTTTGGAAGTACAAGAATTGTTAAAATTTTATCCCATGTAAATTGACAACATGCAATTTATGTGAGTTATCTTTATAAGATAATGAAATGCAGAAAAAGATTCCAATGTTAACAACAGTGATATGGGAATTGGACCAGAGAGGCATTGCACCAGGAGAAAGAAGAGAAAATAGGAAGAGCAGAACACAATTGAGGATAAAGAATTGGCATTGTATCACAATTGTTGATGCATTCACAGAGAATACTGAGAAACAAAAATTACTGCAGAAAATAATATGGTGACATTACTAGTCTGAAAATAATGTGTAAGTAAACAATACTTAAGTTGGAATTCACTCAAATCATAAGGAATAATAAATAAAAAGGAGGGTGTTTGTCTTAACTTTTTTGCTTAATCATGTCTTCAACTGCCAGAACTAAAATTGCCTAGAAGAGTGAAAAATTTTTACCATCTACCTACAATTCAAATTATGTTGTTTAGCCTAAAAAAACCCACATATTTTATTTGTCAATTAAACTGCAGTAAAACAAGGACTTGTATTTTATTGATTAGTAAAATATGCACTAGCACGATACAAAAAACTCTATTTTATATTTTGTTGTACTATCTTAAAATTGCTATTCAGAATCTCCATGGATTGACTAGTTTGTATAAATTTATTTCTCATCATTTTTAAAATTGAAAATTCAAGGTTACAACACCAACATGTTTGGTGCCAAGGTGTGACCCAAGCCTCATTGTCTGTCATCTTTTCCTTTTTAACTCTTATGGCTAAATCCAAGATCTCTGTGGTCACAGTTGTCCAGGTCTTAAGGATCTTGCCCTCATTGCAGGGTCCAGCATGACTGTGTAAGGGGAGGTATGGCACAGTTTCTGCCCCTGGAACAGACCTTTGATGCCCACAGTCCCCAAGTGTGTTGATGACTCCTGATGCCTGAAACTTAATTTGCTCTCTCTTCCATTTTACTTTCAATCTCTCTTTCAGGGGAATACACTTCGCCTAATACTCAGAGCTAGTTACTCCATCACGAATAACACAGATGTATTCCTCGGGAATGAAGAATGGAGGTGGTCATGAAGCTGTGGAGGATGGAGGCCTTCTGCTTGGCCTTTAGGGCCATGGGAAAGGATCTAGACAACATAACCACAACGGCCATAAAAGCCTACAATGGTCCTTTGTAGAAATAGTTAATTCCTAGACTTGATCCTGAATTTGGAAACATGAAAAAAATTCATATGCCCTCCAATCCAGTAACCACTGTATTAATTATCATGGTTGAACTTGGGGACATCAAGGAAAGGGAAAGTGGTCTCAAGAAGAAAAAGGATGAATAG
>NW_021611513.1:0-6349 GCF_004785775.1 Grammomys surdaster | reverse complement strand
AGCCATGGCCAGAGTCCTTCCAGGAAGCAAGACCAGCAGAGCCATCATGAAGGGGAGAATGCCCTGTCTATGGACACTGGGGTGCTCAGGAGTCCAGAGAGAATCAGGGTAAAGTGAGACAGATCCTAGGCCTTCTCATCTGGAGGACTAAGTCGGGGACAGGACCTCTCTGTCTCCACCTCCTTGTGGCCAGCAACTTCCTTTATTGATCTGGCTTCTTCTTTTCCCATGTTGCAGAAGACATGCCCTTGTGGTCACTGACAACATAACTGGGCCCTTGTGCCCAGCCCCCATTGTGGGCTGGGAGACACGGCCTAGACCTTGGCATGGCTGGTTCTCCTCTCTTCTACCTTGACCTTCTGCCTTATCTGGTCTTTTCCATTTTTTAAGTGCCTTGTAATCTCTCTGTCTTCTTTCCTCTCTATTTCCTCTATTCCTTCCCTCCTCCTCTCCAATCTCTTTCTCATTATGTCTTCCACTGTGCTTGTTGTCTGGGTCTTTCTCTAATAATCTCATGTAAAGAAGTTGTCATTGTCTCATTTTTTCTTTTATTGGATATTTTCTTTATTTACATTTCAGATGTTATCCCCTTTCCAGGTCTCCCCTCCAGAAAACTCCTATCCCATCCCCCTCCCCTGCCTCTATGAGGGTGCTCTTCCAAACACCCACCCACTCCTGCATTTCCACCCTGGTATCCTCCTACACTGGGGCATTGAACCCCCACCAGACCAAGGGTCACTCCGCCCACTGATGTCCAACAAAATCATACTGTGTCACATACTTGTCCAGAGCCATGGGTCCCTCCACATGTACTCTTTGGTTGGTGGTCCAGTCCCTGGGAGCTCTGGGGGTCTGGCCAGTTGACACTGTTGCAACCTCCACAGGGCTGCAAACCCCCTCAGCTTCTTCAGTCCCTTCTCCAACTCCTCCATCAGGGACCTGAGTTCAATGGTTGGGTGCGAGCATCCACCCCTGTATTTGTCAGGCTCTGGAAGAGCCTCTCAGGAGACAGCCATATCAGGATCCTGTCAGCAAGCACTTCCCAGCATGCATAAAAGCATCCTAGTTTGGCCACCGTATATGGGATGGATCCCCAGGTGGAGCAATCTCTGGATGGCCTTTCCTTCAGTTTCTGGTCCACACTTTGTCTCCATATTTCTCCTGTGAGTATTTTGTTCCCCCTTCTAAGAAGCACTGAAGCATCCACACTTTGGTCTTCCTTCTTCTTGAGCTTCATATGGTCTGTGAGTTGTATCTTGGGTATTCTGAACTTTTGGGCTAATATCCAGGTATCAGTGAGTGCATATCATATGTGTTCTTTTGTGACTGGGTTACCTCACTCAGGATGATAGTTTCAAGTTCCATCCATTTACCTGTGAATTTCATGAAGTCATTGTTTTTAATAGTTGAGTAGTATTCCATTGTGTAAATGTACCACATTTTCTGTATCCATTCCTCTGTTGAGAGACATCTGGGTTGTTTCCAAGTTCTGTCTATTATAAATATGGCTGCTATGAACATGATGGAGCATGTGTCCTTATTACATGTTGGAGCATCTTCTGGATTTATGCCCAGGAGTGGTATAGCTGGGTCCTCACATAGTACTATGTCCATTTTTATGAGGAACCGCCAGATTGATTTCCAGAGTGGTTGTATCAGATTGCAATCCCACCAACAATGGAGGAGTGTTCCTCTTTCTCCACATCCTCACCAGCATCTGCTGTCACCTGAGCTTTTGAACTTAGCCATTCTGACTGGTGTGAGTTGGAATCTCAGGGTTGTTTTGATTTGCATTTCCCTGATGACTAAGGATGTTGAACATTTCTTTAGGTGCTTCTCGGCCATTCAAGTTTCCTCAGTTGAGAATTCTCTGTTTAGCTCTGTACCCCATTTTAAAAAGGGTTATTCGGTTCTCTAGAGTCTAACTTCTTGAGTTCTTTGTGTATAGTGGATATTAGCCCTCTATTGATTGTAGGATTGGTAAGGATCTTTTTCCAATCTGTTGGTTGCCATTTTGTCCTATTGACAGTGTCCTTTGCCTTACAGAAGCTTTGCAATTTTATGAGGTCCCATTTGTCAATTCTTGGTCTTAGAGCATTGGTGTTCTGTTCAGGAAGCTTTCCCCTGTGTCCATGTGTTCAAGGGTTTTCCAGACTTTCTCTTCTATTAGATTCACTGTATCTGGGTTTATGTGGAGGTTCTTGATCCACTTGGACTTGAGCTTTGTACTGCGAGATAAGAATGAAACAATTTGCATTCTTCTACATGTTGACCTCCAGTTGAACCAGCACCATTGGTTGAAAATGCTGTCTTTTGTCCACTGGATGATTTTAGCTCTTTGTCAAAGATCAAGTGACGATAGGGGTCTGGGTTTGTTTATTTCTGAGTCTTCAATTCTATTCCACTGATCTACCTGCCTGTCACTGTACCAGTACCATGCAGTTTTTATCACTATTGCTCTGTAGTACAGCTTGAGGTCAGGGATGATGATTCCCCCAGAAGTTATTTTATTGTTGAGTGTATTTTCTGCTCTTCTTGTTTTTTTTTTTTTTGTTATTTCAAATTAATTTGAGAATTTCTCTTTCTATCTCTATGAAGAATTGAGTTGGAATTTTGATGGGGATTGCTTTGAATCTGTAGATTGCTTTCAGCAAAATGGTCATTTTTACTATATTATTAGTCCTGCCAATCCATGAGCATCGGAGATCTTTCCATCTTCTGAAGTTTTCTTCAGTTTCTTTCTTCAGAGACTTGAAGATTTTGTTGTACAGATCTTTCGCTTGTTTGGTTAGAGTCACACCAAGATATTTTATATTGTTTGTGATTGTTGTGAAGGACCTTGTTCTCCTAATTTCTTTCTCAAGCCATTTATTCTTTGAGTAGAGGAAGGCTAATGATTTGTTGGAGTTAATTTTAGATCAAGCCACTTTGCTGAAGTTATTTATGAGGTTTAGGAGTTCTCCGGTGGAAGTTTTGGGGTCACTTAAGTATACTATCACATCACCTTCAAATAGTGATATTTTGATTTACTTCTTTCCAATTTGTATCCCTTTGACCTCCTTTTGTTGTCTAATTGCTCTGGCTAAGACTTCCAGTACTATATTGAATGGATAGGGAGAGAGTGGGCAGCCTTGTCTAGTTCCTGATTTTAGTGGGATTGCTTTAAGTTTCTCTCCATTTAGTTTGATATTGGCTACTGGTTTGCTGTATATTGCTTTTACTATGTTTAGGTATGGGCCTTGAATTCCTGATCTTTCCAAGACTTTTAACATGAAGGGATGTTGAGTTTTGTCAAATGGGTTGTCAGCATCTAATGAAATGATCATGTGTTTTTTTTTTCTTTCAATTTGTTCATATAGTGGATTACACTGATGTATTGTGGGGAAAATTTAATAAGCCCGCCACAGCGGTGCAAGCCCCAGAGGGGCTTCCGCTGCCGTGGCGGGTCCCACATTGGGGGGGGGGAATCCTATGGTTCCAGCGGCCTGAGGGCCTTGGCGGCGGCAGGTCCCAGTAACACGAGGAAGTCCTTGGTCCCAGAAAGGTTTATTGTCATGGCGGATAATAGATGGATCTAGGCGTACCCCCCAAAACTCAGGGCAGTCCCGAGTTATATAGGGAGGGAGAAAGGGGGAGGATTGGGGGAGGATCTGGGGGAGGCATGTTTAATTTGCTCTGCCCTCTGGCCTTCATTAGTATGTAAATCCCTAGGGCCTGAGGCCTATAGCCTGGCCTATGTGACTCTATGGAGACCGTGACTGCTTTTCAGGATTCTGGATGATGGGGGGGGGGGACCGAACTCCTGCCAGTTCTTGCGCAGAATTCCACGCAGAATCTCGGGGTTCTAGGCACCTGCTCAACCATGACCCAGGATATCCTTACGCAGTCCCACAATGTATTTCCGTATATTGAACCAACCCTCCATCCCTGGGATGAAGCCTACCTGATCGTGGTGAATGATTGTTTTGATGTGTTCTTGGATTTGGTTTGCTTTTATTGAGTATTTTTGCAGCAGTATTCATAAGGGAATTTCGTCCGAAGTTCTCTTTCTTTGTTGGGTCTTTGTGTGGTTTAGGTATCAGCGTAATCGTGGCTTCATAGAATGAATTGGGTAGTGTTCCTTCAGTTTCTATTTTTTTTCTGTGTATGTCATGGTTTTATTTTTCTTTATGGTTCAATATAATTTAGTTGTGTATATGCATCACATCTTCATTATCCACTCATCTTTTATGGACATGTAGTTTGGTTCTATTTCTTGTTGATGTGAATAGTGCATCAGACACTCATAAGTATCTCTGTAGCAGCCCTTAATCATTTGTATATATTCCTAGGAGGAGCAGAGTTCGGCCATATGTTAGTTCCATAGGGGACATATACAGACATATACATATACAGAGGCATATGTTAGTTCCTTAGGGGGTATTTTTGGTTAATTTTTTATTGGATACTTTATTTACATTTATCCCCTTACCCCCCACCCAGAAACCCCCTTCTCATCTCCCTCCCCCTGCTTCTATGAGGACATGCCCCCACCCACCCACTAACTCATCCCTCTCCACCTTTAAATTCCCCCACACTGGGGCATCCAGCCTTCATAGGATCCAGGACTTCCTTTCTCACCTATGATGGACAAGGCCAATCTCCCCTACATATACAGCTAGAGCCATGGGTCCCTCCCCATGTGCTCCCAGGCTGGTGGTTTAGACCCTTGGAGATCTGGTTGGTTGGTATTGCTGCTCTCCCCATGGGGCTGTAACCTGCTTCAGCTCCCTCAGTCTTCTCTCTAACTACTCTATTGGTAACCCCATAATTAGTTCAATGGTTAGCTGTGAGCATCTGCCTCTGTATATGTCAGGCTCTGGCAGACCTCTAAGGAGACAGCTATATCAGGCTCCTGTCAGCATGCACTTCCTGGCAGCCACATCAGCGTCTGCCTTTGGTGACTGTACATGGGATGGATACCCAGGTGGAGCAGCCTCTGGACGGCCTCTCCTTCAGTTTCTAACCCACAGTTTGTCTCTATATTTGCTCCTATGAGTATTTTGTTATTTCTTCTAAGAAAGTGTATTGATATTAGGTCTTCTTTGAAGTTCTGATAGAATTCTGCACTAAATCCATCTGGATCTGGGCTTTTTTTTTTGGTTGGGAGACTTTTAATGACTGCTTGTATTTCTTTAGAAGTTATGGGAATGTTTAGATGGTTTATCTGATCCTGATTTAACTTTAGTATTTGTTATCTGTCTAGAAAATTGTCCATTTTTTCCAGATTTTCCAGTTTTGTTGAGTATAGTGTTTTATAGTAGCATCTGATAATTTTTTGAATTTCCTCAGTTTCTGTTGTTATGTCTCCTCTTTCATTTCTGATTTTGTTAATTTGGATACTGTCTCTGTGCTCTCTGGTTAGTCTGGCTAAGGGTTTATCTATCTGTCTTGTTGAGTTTCTCAAAGAACCAGCTCCTGATCTTGTTGATTCATTGTATAGTTCTTTTTGCTTCTACTTGGTTGATTTCAGCCCTGAGTTTGATGATTTTCTGCCATCTACTCTTGGGTGTATTTGCTTTGTTTTGTTCTAGAGATTTCAGGGTGCTGTCAAGGTGCTAGTGTATGCTCTTTCCAGTTTCTTTTTGGAGGTACTCAGAGCTATGAGTTTTTCTCTTAGCACTGCTTTCATTGTGTCCCATAATTTTGGGTATGAAGAGCCTATATTTTCATCAAATTCTAAAAAGCTTTCAATTTCTCTCTTTATTTCTTCCATGACCAAGTTAGCATTGAGTAGAGTAGTGTTCAGCTTCCATGTGTACGTGGGCTTTCTGTTGTTTTTGTTGTTATTGAAGACCAACCTTAGCATGTGGTGATCTGATAGGATGCATGGGATTATTTCAATCTTCTTGTAATGGTTGAGGGCTGTTTTGTGACTGATTATATGGTCTGTTTTGAAGAATGTACCATGAGGAGCTGAGAAGATGGTATATTCTTGTGTTTTAGGATGAAATGTTCAATAGATATCTGTTAAATCCATTTGGTCCATCAGTTCTGTTAGTTTCACTGTGTCTCTGTTCAGTTTCTATTTCCATGATGTGTCCATTGTTGAGAGAGGGGTGTTTAAGTCTCTCACTATTATTGTGTGAGGTGCAATGTGTGCTTTGAGCTTTAGTAAACTTTTTTTTATGAATGTGAGTGCCCTTGCATTTGGAGCATAGATGTTCAGAACTGAGAGTTCTTCTTGGTAGATTTTCCTTTGATGAGTATGAGTGTCCTTCTTTGTCTTTTTTGATAACTTTTGGTTGGAAGTTGATTTCATTCGATATTATAATGTCTACTCCAGCTTGTTTCTAGGGACTATTTACTT
>NW_021611512.1:0-1003 GCF_004785775.1 Grammomys surdaster | reverse complement strand
TTTTTGTTTTTGTTTTCCCTCCTCCTCCTCTTCCTCCTCCTCCTCCTTCTTCTTCTTAGTTAATTTTGCATCCACTCATGGCATTGAAGCTGATTGTCAACTGTAGGAATTCCCTGGTAAAATTGTTGGGGTCACTTGTATATCCTATCATATCACCTTCAAGTAAGAATACGTTAACTCCTTCCTTTCCAGTTTGTATACCCTTAATCTCCTTTAGTTTTCTTATTGTTCTTACAAGACTTTGTGTATTATATTGAATCAAAATCATCATATAATGAGATTATCACTTGTATTCTTTTCATTTCAGATTGTTTGTATCATGTGTACAGTGATATATTTGTATGTTGAACCATCCCTACATCTCTGGGATGAAGTCAGCTTGATCATAGTGGATGATCTTTTTGATGGGCTCTTAGTTTTGTTTTATGAGTATTTTATTGAGTATTTTTGCAGCAATATCAAGGAGGAAAATTTGTCTATAATCGCCTATGTTGAATCTTTGTTGTTTTGGAGTATTGAGGTGATAATGGCCCCATAATGTCAATTTGGAAATGTTCCTTTTGTTTTAATTTTGTGGAATAATTTCAGAATTATTTTTGTTTTTTTAAATTTTTTTATTGGATACTTTATTTACATTTCAGAAGTACCCCCCCCAACCCATGATCCCACTATCCCATCCCCCATCCTCCTGTTTCTATGAGGATATGCCCTCATCCACCCTCCCACTCTCACCTCCCCACCCAGATTTCCATCCAGCCTTCACTGGGCCAAGGATTCCTCACCCACCTATGCCTAACACTGTCATCCTCCCCTACATTTGCAGCTGGAGCCTTGAGCCTCTCCCTATGTGCTCCCAGGCTGGTGGTTTAGACCCTCGGGCCTCGGTTGGTTAGTATTGTTGCTCTCTTCATGGGATCGCAAACCCTTTCAGCTCCTTCTATCTTCTCTCTCACTCCTCCATTGGGAACCCCATGACCAACTCAATGGTGAGCTGTGAACTTCC
>NW_021611511.1:0-2363 GCF_004785775.1 Grammomys surdaster | reverse complement strand
TACTTGGTGGGCAGATGACACACTGATATTTGTTGCAACACCGCCTAGCACCCCACACATGTATGTGTGATATGTGTTGTACCAGGCAAATGGTTATCAATCTTGATCATTTTAGGAAAAATGATGATGATTACATATTAAAATCCCCCAGTAGAGATACCTGAGATGGTTGTGGTTGTGATATGTTTAGGCTAAGGCTGCTTTGCTTCTAGTGACAAGGTTTGGACCCTGAAGACAAAGAAATGATGGATGTTAGAAAAATATAAGCAGGACTATTAGGAGTTGCACTTCACAGCTATCGGGGATAACATGGTAAATACACATGCTTTACATTGCTTAATTACAGATCTGTTGGAATTTCTAAAACAGGCTCTCTGACATCTCTTGTGTCCAAAATCAAAGGATGAACTGTTGCTAGGCCACAGGAGGGAATGTGAAATGATTCAGACATGTAATGGTAAATGTTCTCCATTTGTGTATAAAATAACTCAATTCAAAAAGTAACATTTCAGGACAAGGTTTAAATGAGTTAATGATTCTGGGCTTTACAAGTATTTCTAACTATGTTCCTATGTGTCACAAATTTGAAATCAAATAGTGATCATAAATATTTAATACACAGCAGTGTGGTAGAAGATAAAAATTAAGAGCTGTACATAAGTCAGTTTATATTACAGGAATGTAGTGAACAAGTCTAGACTGATCACATTATTCAGTATGTGAGTTCAGAAGCTCTAAACCTGACTGAGTGTACAGAAAAGGGAAACTGAACATTATCAAAGTGCAAAAAGGCTTATTACCTCAGTGGAGAAGCAGGTGTCCTTGTCGGCAGCCTTGCAACATGTATCCAAAAATTGTGCAAAATCACCCATCACAGTCTTCAGCTGCTCTTCTGTAGCCTTGGGCTTGTGCTTCACCAGCTCAGCAAGAGCCCTGCAGTAGGACAAAAAGCAAGAACAGAAAGGAAACATTTACTCCAGTGCAGGAAAATAAGGGAGGAAGGAGGGCGAGGTCATACTTTAAGGTTGTTAGAATTCTTGGAGCCAAGTAACTTTGGCTTTGAGGATCAAGCATACGACTGCCAACCTTAGGAACCTTGACTGTGCATGAGGGTGGTAGGTAGGTGCCACTTTGCTAGGACTAGATCAAATAGAATAATCAGTGCAGGTCACACTGTGTTTTACATAGTTTCAGGAAATCTCCTGAAAGACCTCTGTCTTTGCAATTAATATATGGGTATTTGCTCTCTAACATTTGCCCCATTTGAAATGAATAATGGGGAAGCTATAAAGACTGACAAGCCAAGCAAGAGGAGATTGCTGGGTCTCTGTTGTTGACAACTGTAGAACAAACATTACGAGAGAAATGGAGTTGTGTAGGGGATGAGTTTTGTAACTGTCTGGGGACCACAATGACATGTCCCTAAAGGTGATGACTATACCCTGATACATTCCATGTAATTGGAACCTCTCCCTTCACCAGGGTTGAAGTTTCCTATGTATATTTCCAGCTTTTTCTTATTCTATTCTCAAAAGTCACACCCATGATATTGTCTTTGCTCTGTCGTGTCTTCTTCATAGAACATTTTAAGTTAATTATTAATATCATGAAATAAACACTTCTATGATTTACATAACCATTTTTTTCAGTCTGTATCTACCAATTAGTGTTTAGTTTCTACTATTGTGCCTCCACTACAATTTTATTCTACTGTGATTTTCACCCACAGTGATAAAGAGAAGTCAAATGAAAGATTTTGAAACAAAATTGTTTCACATAGGTGAAAAACTTTGACACATTTTCAACTCAGTGATGTCAGCATCTAAACACCTCTCTCTAAGAAACACAGCCAATACATCCAAAAAAAAGTGTTCAGTTGACAGTTCTCACTATCAACACCTATGCAATATAAAAATAGATAGATGCAATGAAAAATATTGCTCACATTTGTTTCTTAATCTGCTTCTCCTTCTCTGGAAGTGTGCAGATGTCAGAGTGGAAGGTGAATGTCTCAGCTTTAAACTCTTTGGGGACATATGTGTCATCAACCGTCAGAGCAGAGAAGCATGGTCGCCTTTCTACCGGGGATCCACTACAGCACTTGCTGACATGTTCACTCACTGGGGTCTTCTCATGCAGCAGACACAAGCGGTTCAAGATTGCAGACACCTAAAGGAGAGGCAAAGAGAGCAGGTAGGTCACAAGTATCCCACAAGCATCCACTTTCAGATGCACTAAATCTCTCATATTGAGTTAGCTACTCTGAATCAAGCCTTGAATGGCACCTTAATTTATCTATCTTTGAAACTACACATGTGAGACAATAAAAACTGTTTCTTTCTTAGGTAGATATGGGGGTTCAT
>NW_021611510.1:0-1645 GCF_004785775.1 Grammomys surdaster | reverse complement strand
CAGATGGCTGAGAGAAAGTAGGAAGGCTACTTAACACAGACAGAATCCGCTGGGCACCAGCCAGAAATACTACATGGTCAATAAATGCAATGCAATGTGGAGGTCCATGCACCTCCACATTACTGGACCTAGGAGGCTGAGGCAGGAGGAAGCTGGATTGCCAGGTTAGCCTCAGCTTCACAGGGGAGACAGGAGAACAGCTTAGAGTACATCAGACACTTACTCAAATGGAAAGGACCATTAGGATGTGCTCTTGGAAGTGCACAGATATACAGAGACTGCTTGCCCACTACTGTGTGTGTGTATGTGTGTGGGGTACAGCCATGAGTGTGAGTGGAGACAGGGACAACCTCACGTTCCCTCAGTCTACCATGTGATTCCTACAGATGGAAGTGAGCACCTCAAGCTTCACAGAAGGGTTCTTTGTCAGGTGAGACATCTCATTCACTGGCTTTTAAAAGTTGTTTTAGTAAGACAGTATCTCTCTATGCAGCTCTGAACATCCTGGAAATTGCTATTTAGATCAGGCTTGCCCCAATCTCAGAGATCCTCCTTCCTGTGCCTGCAGAGCACTGGACTTATATGTGTGCATCACTGCACCTAGGCCTTATGTTTTTTTAATTTACTCAATTATTTACAAAAATCACTATTCTGTATAACCATTCCTGTGCTCGAATTCTAGAACATTCCATGGTCATCAAGTCAGCAGTTGCCCCTGCTCCCTTTCCCCACTTTGCTTTATGACTATGTAGAGTTCTCGATTCTGTACACTTCCACACATGGGGTCACACAGTTTGTGGGCCTGGGGGCTCCCCACTTCTTTATTTTGTGACCTAGAGGGAGGTTGTTCTGAGACACAGTTTTGCTAAATAGTACTGACTAGCTCAAAACTCAAAATTTCTGTCTCAGTCTCCAAGTGTGGTCACTACATACAACTCAGGAAAATTTGTACTGCAGTGTTTTTTTTTTGTTGTTGTTGTTGTTTTTTGTCTTTTGTTTGTTTGTTTGTTTGTTTGTTTTTGCTGCAGGGCCATGGTGTATTGTTTCACAGAAAACTCACCCCTATTGATTCAGGCTTGCAGGTCTGGCGACTCCTCCAAAGTCCACATGGCACTGGAGAAGTCCCTGGTGTCCCTGGTGGAGATCTTGAGTCTCCTTGGTGTAACTCCCCAGAGTTCTAGGCCAGTCTGGGCTATGGTGAGAAACAAACAACACCAAAACCAAGATTAGATTTCTGGGCATGCGTGGAACACAGATGATGCCAGTACTTGGGGGGCTTAGTCAGAAGGACTACTGGAGTTCCGAAGCTCTAGACTAGTCTGGGTTTAGTTGTAGGATCCACAGGGAGGCTAGGGAAATTGCTTAGTTGATAAAGTGCACCTATGGGAAAGCCATGGCAAGAATACAGTGCTGTTCCTGCCTCCCTGGAAGGCAGAGGCAGGCATCCAGACAGACAGTCTGGCCAAAATAAGCAAGCCCGAGGGTTAATTAAAGACAATGTCTCAAAACTGCAAAGGGGGAATCTAGGGAGGTGGCATTAGGGGTAAGAACACTGGTTTTACAAGAATGAGGACTTGAGTTCAAATCATAGGACACATATAAAAATCTAGGTGTTCAAGTCTAAACCCAGTGCTAAGATTGGGAG
>NW_021611509.1:0-1212 GCF_004785775.1 Grammomys surdaster | reverse complement strand
TCATTGTTGGATACCTTGGATTCACTTATGAATTACAGATGATTTTGACCTTAGGAGAAATAGTAAAACATAAAGACTTTGGAATTGTATGAACTTAATGTAATATAGATTTCTGGACGTCAGGAATCTTATTATAAAGAAATTCTAATCAATGAGTTTGAACATTTCAAATGTTTGGAAGTGATATCAATAGTTTTAAATTTTTGCTTCTGTCTCCTATTAGTTATTCGGTATAACTTATTTACAGGACAATTTCTTATATGTTGTGGAATTTCATAGTGAATACATCCAAAAATTTGTGACTCACATTAAACCAGATCTGGCTTTCTTACAATACAACTTCTATGAAAACTCTCGTGTAATATATCAATTGATATTCGTGTTCTCAGTAGTAATATCTTATTTCACAACATAGAATTACTAATGAGTCTGTGCTATTTGACTGAAGTGAGCACTAAAAAATAAACTGATTTTTAATTTTTATAATGTCTTTAGTATTTACATGAGTGTTCAATACCGGAAAAGGATCTTTGTAAGAAATTCATGTTCCATTTAAGCAGCACTACACTGCAGTAATAATCACAGATATTATAATGAAATGTTGAAAATAGTATGCCATTTTTGTTACTATCACAAGGTTTTTACTATGAATGGAAGCACTGAGAGAGCAAGAACACAGGATCTGAGTAATGGTAATATAAGAGGCATTAGAGTTTATGAGAGAGGAGACTATTAAATACTTAATGATTTATAAACAAAGGAACCATGGATCCAGTAAATGATAGTTTTGGAATAGTGGAGTAGATAAAAGCAGCTGACAATACATAGACATAGTCCACATTCAATCCTATAGTATCTGAGACCTGTACATAATCAACGCACCTGTCTCAGCTGATGAGCAATATATATATATATATATATATATATATATATATATATATATATATGTATATACATATGTATACATATACATATACATATACACATACACATACACATGCACATGCACATACACATACACATACACATATACATGTATATAAAACCAACATCCCAGTTATTCTTTGTCCTGGCATCAGTATATCACCCTCATTGTTTTGGCAGCCACCATGCTCCTTCAGCATCTTGCAGTCTTGCAGAAAATACACAAACATGTCCTCTTCCCCATATTGTAACTGATTGATATCATGCCTTAGTGGATCCTTCCATGTC
>NW_021611508.1:0-4151 GCF_004785775.1 Grammomys surdaster | reverse complement strand
AGCTGTATCTTCAGCCTTTTAGAAAAATGATTCCAAGAAAAGCTATGTTGACTCAGGTTGGCTTGTTGCCAGTCTGTTGCTCCCCAGGGAAGTTACCTTGCTTTCCCCTTGAATGAACTTCTTGAGTTTTTTAGTTAAAAGGCTGAACCACAACAGAGATTTAAATTACCCATTGGAGTCAAGTAGTAAACTGCCCATTGCAGCAACAGGAAAAGGATTTGCATGTGAAGCTTGGCTTCTGCCTTCAGACCAGAACATGAGGAACAGGTTATTGTGTACACTGCACAGTGAAATAGGACAGGCTACAGCTACGTCACAGATTAAAGTTTTAGGGGGTCAGTTGTAGGGGAGCACTATTATGAAGATCTGATACAAGCAGGTTGAATGATTTTGTAATTTCCCAGCATGTATTAATTCATGTACGTGAAGAAAAACAGACCAGATTGTGGGGGTGTACAATTTGGGTATGTTAACTTGAGCCAGTGGATATTGAATTACCAATTAGGACACTATCCTGTGGAGATATGTGGAATGCTCACTGATACAGTAAAGTCAGCTCAGAAATTTGAGACACAAACCTTTGGCTGTGCTGTCTGTCAGCA
The DNA here is from genome assembly GCF_004785775.1 of Grammomys surdaster. Classification (NCBI taxonomy): domain Eukaryota; kingdom Metazoa; phylum Chordata; class Mammalia; order Rodentia; family Muridae; genus Grammomys; species Grammomys surdaster. Next base: position 3,549 of record NW_021611508.1, on the reverse strand, counting down.
GTAACATTGCACATAGGGACAAGGTCTTATTAATCCCATTCTGCCTACTAGGGAACACCTGCTCTTTTTCAAAGTTAGTATACCAATGTATTTTTTTCAAATATATTTATCCTTTTAAGAAGACAATTGTTGGTGTTGCTTTTTGAATTTCATTTTCTTTATGTATCACTGCTCTAATCTCTTGTTTGTTTCTATTCTCCAAAGTTTCCTCATCATTAAGAATTTCGTTCCTTTTGCTCAGAGGCTTTGATATTTATTTCTGTTTAGAGCAGTGTCCTCTATAGCTGAGACTTTGGTCATTATATGTAGTCAAGGCTTGATTTAATGACCTAATCCTGACTCTGCTGCACTATGCCTTCAAGTCAGTCATACATGTCCTTTCAGGCTGGGCTCTACTGCTCAGTGTGAAGGAAAAGACACTAGTGAATGAGTGTCCTCTAACCTCCATGGCTTTTTTTTTTTGTGGGAATTACAAATAAAGTGTGTAACAATTGATTTTTCTTGAAAAAGTCTGAAGCTGGTGTAGTCACCGCACAGAAAGGCTGTGGAGGAAAGAAAGTGGGAGGTTTCCTGTTTTGACAGTAGTTGGCTTTAGTAATGAGTACACAGGTAATCAAGTTTAGATGGTCAGTAAAAGTCCAAACTGGTCATTTTGGGAAGTTCACACACCAGGGCAATCAAGAATCTGGAGGTGGAACTGAATTTATTTCTAGAAACCAAATTTCTGTAGTTACACTAGTTCAACCAGCACAGAAGATCTGTACAAACTGGTGTCACTGTGCATAACAGAATTGTTAGGTTTTTGTCTGAAAGTGCACAACTTGAGAGAAAAGGTATGAATAATATTTGGTGTGCACTAATACATATGTCTAGTCCTTGAACAATATTGAACCATAAAGCCTATTCAAATTTTTAAGTAATTTGTGAGATTATTACTAATCATTTGAACCTACTCATTTCTTCTTACTGCTAAGTCCCAAACCCTGGGACAAATGCCTGAGGTGCCTGTCTACCAAATAAAAGCAGATGTGCCTCTAAGTCTTGCATGACATTCCTCAATTCCTACCTGTTACAAGGTGTGCCCGGTAGAATTGCCCTCTAGTCCAGGTGTTGGTCTGTCTCTCAACTTCCTTTCCTTATGTAATCCAACCATTTTGTTAAATTTACCCTCCTGAATGATAGGCTATTTCTCTTCACTGGTGATAGGTTATTCCTTTGCCTTTGAAATAATCCAGATTTGATTACATTAAATGCAGGTTTATTGGGGAAGTCACTTTGGGAGGGGTGGCTTGAGGGGAAGAGAAAGACAGAAAGGGTGTATGCACAGACAGAGAAGGGAAGGAAAAGAGCAAGAGGAGATCCAAATATCTGGATTGTATAGGAAAGAGCCTCCATGAGAAGTCATCCCAGCCCCTAGGCTGGAAAGTTCAGGGAACTTTGGGGCTGGTTATGCCAGATATGGACTGAGGGGTGCTGGGAATACCTGGAGGCCAGGTCTGCTATAATATGTAAAATATACACCTCAGTCCCTTGTCTAGAACACTGACCTCATGATCTGATTCAACTCTCTACCCTCTACCCTCTTCTCTCTCCTTACTTGGCTTGGATCATGGCCACTCTGAAATTTCCCAGATGCCCCCATGTCTTGCTATGCTTTCCCATTTATCTATAATAAAATGTCTACTGCACCATAACAAGGAGAAGCCATGCCTTTTCATTTCTTTTGTTTGTTTGTTTGTTTGTTTTTAGAGACAGGGTTTCTCTGTGTAACCCTGGCTGTCCTGGACCTCACTCTGTAGACAAGGCTGGCCTCAAACTCAGAAATCCACCTGGCTCTGCCTCCCAAGTGCTGGGATTAAAGTCGTGCACCACGACTGTCCACCCATGCCTTTTCATTTCCCTTTTCACTCACCTCTCATTGACCAATTCTTGCTTTCAAATTAATGGCCACATTTTGCTTTAATTGTGGTTACTGTTTGATTTGACAGAAGTTTGGCTACAGGACTTCCCAGCTACCAGGTAGAGATGGCTCCACTGTAATATTGAGTATGTAATGTAATGTGCATACAAAGGATTCTGTGCCTTGGAAGAGTAACAGGAAGTACTCTGGGAGACTGGAAAGTTCTACTAAAATACAAATTTCCCAGAGTAGGGCTCTGTCTGTCCCTAGGATGGAAGTGCAGAACTTGGAAGGCCTCAGCTGTCTGAGTCATTTGATCTCTGATCCCCTAGTAGAGGAGCTGCTTCTGTCCTAAGGCCTAGCTTGGTTTTCTAAGCTAACAAGGGGCTCTGGGCAGGCCTGGCAATCAGGAGCACCAGTGGAAGGTAGCTTGCAGGTTCTTTCCAGGACTGTCCTGATAGAGCTCTAGAGAGCAGCAAGGGTGACCACAAGCCATGTCATGGTGAGTATGGGGGGCACTGTCCCCAAGCCAGGAGGTCTGCTGAGTCTTAATCTGCTTGGATTGAAATAGCCTGTGAGTGAGACTGTGTTCAGTTGGTCCGTGTGTTGACTTGGACAGAGGCCCTTGGCCTTTTACCCTATCTGAGTGTGGATTCCCTGGATGAGTGGGTGAATGGGTGGATGGGATGAGAAGTGACAGCAAGACACTGAAGCCCTGGCAGTGAAAATCTTATAATATCACTTTCCACTGTGCACACACAAGCATTGCTTTGCTGTGCAGTAGGAAGACATACTGGAAAACTGAAGGTCTGGTTTCTAGAAGGTTTGAATTCATTTCTCATTCAGTTTTGTGTGACAACATTTATAAATAGTTGTGAAAGTGTTATAAAGGAGGTGATGGGATCATACCTTGGTAATACTTGATCAGAATCCTTTCACCTTTCCACTAACACCATGTACCTTGGCATGATTCAGGGTAGAAAAGGAGTTGCAGAGATGCAGTGATTTCCTAGGTGTGCATGGTGGTGGAAAAGTGTTATACTTGAAGTAAAACTGCACATATTTAGTGTATGTATCTGATGCATTTGGAAATATTACCTACATCCATATAACATCATTACCTACCACAAAAAAAAAGACAAACAAACCAGGAAACCATGTTCTCTGTGGATTCTTTTTAGAACAATTTATTTATTGATTTTATTGTTTATTTATTTATTTATTTTTATGTATGTGAGTACACTGTGGCTGTCTTCAGAAACACTACATGAGAGCATCAAATCTCATTACAGATGGTTGTGAGACACCATGTGGTTTCTGGGAACTTAACTCAGGACCTCTGGAAGAGCAGTCAGTGCTCTTAACCACTGAGCCATCTATCAAGCCCTTTCTTTATACATTCTTATTCTACCATGTTTATGTGTCTACAGTATACAGAGTTCTCATAAAATGACAGACTTGCTATGAATCCCGGAAATGTCTTCAGCATATTTTCCAGGCACTTGAAAGTAACTTAAAGAAGTATCAGAATTCTCATGCTTGTTGCATTTAGATTCACAGTGGCCTAAATTATTAAACAACCTAACTTCTCATTAGTAGATCACAACCTGCATGCCTCAGGAGGACCCTGAGCTATATGAACAAAGACA
>NW_021611507.1:0-1372 GCF_004785775.1 Grammomys surdaster | reverse complement strand
TTCTCATATGCAAACAAAACAACCACAGAACCCTCCTGGTAGAGACCTATGTTACCTTGGTGACTATACTAGCTAGTTCTATGTCAACTTCACACAATGTAGTTATCAGCATTGGGGTCCACAAATCACCTTACAAATTACAGGAACACGAATCTCAGCCAGACTGGGATAGTTTATTGCACATATGCTCCAGGACTAATCAATCAGAGCCACAGTCAAGATTTGGAAACTGAAATGTGACACTAAGTTTAGCTCCTACGGTCGTTTTTATGCCTAAAATCCACAAACATCTGTGCCAAGTTATTCTACCAATCAGGATGTTGGGATAGGGAATTCCCTTAGGAATGTGTCATTGTGCATTTAGCCTGATCTCTTTGGTTGGTGTATTCAACTGTGCCAGAGGACTTGCCTTGTCTAATATTCATGTCTTAAATGCCCACCAGGATGACAGTTACCCATGTTTCTTTCTACAAATAGGATGTCAATTCTCAGGTATGTCCTAGGAACTTAAATTTTACTCCATTATTACTCAAAAGAGAAAACTTATTCCAAATGACTCCTTATGTTGGTCCAGAAGTCTCTCTTAAGTTGGGTTCCACCTCAGAGGCAGCTTATACTATAAAAGCTTATACACAGGTGTAGGAAGTGCTGATGTGTGGTCGGTTCGGGTCAAGGCTAATTATAGGTAAGTATACACAACAGTTCTATTAACTTCTATTGTGATTGGTTTCCAAGGGGACAGAATATAATAGAATATGTAATAAATGAGGCATTGAAATTTTCATAGTAACAGAAGAAACATATGAGAAAGTTTCCTTATAAAGCCAGGCTAGTCAGGTAACTGTTACCTAGGTCTTAACATTTTACCTATGCCTTAATATTCCATCTAGGCCTTAATATTTTACCTAGGCCCTAACTTTCAGACAAGAGGGATTGTCACTGAGAAAAATCTCTTGATAAGATCTGGCTGTGGACAAGTCCAGCATTTTCTCAGTAAGTGATTGGTAGAGGAGGGCCCAGCCCATTGTGGGTGGTGCCATCCCTGGGCTGGAGTTCCGAGTTCCTATAAGAAAGCAGGAAGAACAACTCAGTAAGCAGTACTCCTCCATGACCTCTGCAACAGCTCCTGGCTCCAGGTTCCTGCTTTGTCTGAGTTCCTGTCTGCACTTCCTTTGGTGACAAACTGTGATGAGGAAGCATAAGTGAAATAAACCTCCTCAAATTGCTTTGGTTGTGGTGTTTCATGAAAACAGTAACCCTAGGTAAGACAATGACCTAGTGATTTAAGTCTAATTTTAGGGAGAGATTTGTCTTGATGTAGACTTCCCTACTCTCTTCCTTGCAATTGAGGTCATTTAAAGTCACAAGCATG
>NW_021611506.1:3201-4214 GCF_004785775.1 Grammomys surdaster | reverse complement strand
ACAAGTGTTTCTGCTTTAAGCGAAACACACTTGCAAACTGAAATGTCTCATGTAACATGATTTAGGTGTTTTCATCTCTGTTGTACTTGCCTTTAGTTTTGGAAGTAAGAATACACTGCAATTCTCGTATTTTTACATGTTGTTTCTTCAATACGTTCTACAGTGCTTTTCTGCTGGAATCTAGCAACTTACTTGAACATTCCATATGAAACAATGAAACATACATGGCCGGATGGTACAAGAGTTTCTGCATTTAGCGAAACACACTTCCTAACTGAAATGTCACTTGTAACATGATTTAGGTGTTTTCAGCACTGTTGTACTTGCCTTTAGCTCTGGAAGTAAGAATACAGTGCATTTCACGTATTTTTCCATTAGGATTCTTCAATAAGTTCCACAGTGCTTTTCTGCTGGAATCTAGGAACTTACTTGAACATTCCATATGAAACAATGAAAGATACATGGCCGGATGGTACAAGAGTTTCTGCTTTAAGCCAAACACACTTCCTAACTGAAATGTCACATGTAATATGCTTTGGGTGTTTTCAGCTCTGTTTTAATTGACTTTAGCTCTAGAAGTAAGAATACACTGCAATTCGTGTATTTTTACATTAGGATTCTTCAATACGTACTATAGTGCTTTTCTGCTGGAATCTAGCAACTTACTTGTACATTCCATATGAAACAATGAACAATACATGACCGGATTGTACAAGAGTTTCTGCATTAAGCGAAACACACTTCCTAACTGAAATGTCACATGTAACATGATTTAGGTGTTTTCAGCTCTGTTGTACTTGCCTTTAGCTCTGGAAGTAAGAATACACTGCATTTCACGTATTTTTTACATTAGGATTCTTCAATACGTTCCACAGTGCTTTTCTGCTGGAATCTAGCAACTTACTTGAACATTCCATATGAAACAATGTAAGATACATTTCCGGATGGTACAAGAGTTTCTGCATTAGCCAAACACACTTCCTAACTGAAATGTCACATGTAACATGATTTGG
>NW_021611506.1:1996-3101 GCF_004785775.1 Grammomys surdaster | reverse complement strand
TTCCTAACTGAAATGTCACATGTAACGTGATTTAGGTGTTTTCAGCTCTGTTGTACTTGCCTTTAGCTCTGGAAGTAAGAATACACTGCATTTCACGTATTTTTTACATTAGGATTCTTCAATACGTTCCACAGTGCTTTTCTGCTGGAATCTAGCAACTTACTTGAACATTCCATATGAAACAATGTAAGATACATTTCCGGATGGTACAAGAGTTTCTGCATTAGCCAAACACACTTCCTAACTGAAATGTCACATGTAACATGATTTGGCAGTTTTCAGCTCTGTTGTACTTGCCTTTAGCTCTGGAAGTAAGAATACACTGCAGTTCTCGTGTTTTTACATTAGGTTTCTTCAATACGTTCTACAGTGCTTTTCTGCTGGAATCTAGCAACTTTCTTGAACATGCCATATTCAACAATGAAAGATACATGGCCGGAGTGTACAAGTGTTTCTGCTTTAAGCCAAACACACTTCCTAACTGAAATGACACATGTAACATGATTTGGGTGTTTTCAGCTCTTTTGTAACTGCCTTTAGCTCTAGAAGTAAGAATACACTGCAATTCATGTATTTTTACGTTAGGATTCTTCAATACGTTCTATAGTGCTTTTCTGCAGGAATCTAGCAACTTACTTGAACATTCCATATGAAACAATGAAAGATACATGGCTGGATGCTATAAGAGATTCTGCTTTAAGCCAAACACACTTCCTAACTGAAATGTCACATGTAACATGATTTAGGTGTTTTCAGCAATGTTGTACTTGCCTTTAGCTCTGGAAGTAAGAATACACTGCAATTCGCATATTTTCACATTAGGTTTCTTCAATACGTTCTACAGTGCTTTTCTGCTGGAATCTAGCAACTTTCTTGAACATGCCATATGAAACAATGAAAGATACATGGCCGGAAGTTACAAGAGTTTCTGCTTTAAGCCAAACACACTTCCTAACTGAAATGTCACATGTAATATGATTTAGGGGTTTTCAGCACTGTTGTAATTGCCTTTAGCTCTGGAAGTAAGAATACACTGCAATTCGCGTATTTTTACATTAGGTTTCTTCAATACGTTCTACAGTGCTTTTCTGCTGGAATCTAGCAA
>NW_021611506.1:755-1896 GCF_004785775.1 Grammomys surdaster | reverse complement strand
CACTGCAATTCATGTATTTTTACGTTAGGATTCTTCAATACGTTCTATAGTGCTTTTCTGCAGGAATCTAGCAACTTACTTGAACATTCCATATGAAACAATGAAAGATACATGGCTGGATGCTATAAGAGATTCTGCTTTAAGCCAAACACACTTCCTAACTGAAATGTCACATGTAACATGATTTAGGTGTTTTCAGCCCTGTTGTACTTGCCTTTAGCTCTGGAAGTAAGAATACACTGCAATTCGCGTATTTTCACATTAGGTTTCTTCAATACGTTCTACAGTGCTTTTCTGCTGGAATCTAGCAACTTTCTTGAACATGCCATATGAAACAATGAAAGATACATGGCCGGAAGTTACAAGAGTTTCTGCTTTAAGCCAAACACACTTCCTAACTGAAATGTCACATGTAATATGATTTAGGGGTTTTCAGCACTCTTGTAATTGCCTTTAGCTCTGGAAGTAAGAATACACTGCAATTCGCGTATTTTTACATTAGGTTTCTTCAATACGTTCTACAGTGCTTTTCTGCTGGAATCTAGCAACTTACTTGAACATTCCATATGAAACAATGAACAATACATGGCCGGATGGTACAAGAGTTTCTGCTTTAAGCCAAACACACTTCCTAACTGAAATTTCACATGTAACATGATTTAGCAGTTTTCAGCTCTGTTGTAATTGCCTTTAGCTCTGGAAGTAAGAATACACTGCAATTCGCATATTTTAACATTAGGTTTCTTCAATACGTTCTACAGTGCTTTTCTGCTGTAATCTAGCAACTTACTTGAACATTCCATATGAAACAATGAAAGATACTTGGCCGGATGGTACAAGTGTTTCTGCTTTAAGCGAAACACACTTGCAAACTGAAATGTCACATGTAACATGATTTAGGTGTTTTCAGCTCTGTTGTACTTGCCTTTAGCTCTAGAATTAAGAATACACTGCAATTCGTGTATTTTTACTTTAGGTTTCTTCAATATGTTCTACAGTGCTTTTCTGGTGAAATCTAGCAACTTACTTGAACATTCCATATGAAACAATGAAAGATACATGGCCAGATGTTACAAGATTTTCTGCTTTCAGCCAAACACACTTCCTAACTGAAATGTCACATGTAACACGATTTAGGTGT
>NW_021611506.1:0-655 GCF_004785775.1 Grammomys surdaster | reverse complement strand
AACATGATTTAGGTGTTTTCAGCTCTGTTGTACTTGCCTTTAGCTCTAGAAGTAAGAATACACTGCAATTCTCGTATTTTTACTTTAGGTTTCTTCAATATGTTCTACAGTGCTTTTCTGGTGAAATCTAGCAACTTACTTGAACATTCCATATGAAACAATGAAAGATACATGGCCAGATGTTACAAGATTTTCTGCTTTCAGCCAAACACACTTCCTAACTGAAATGTCACATGTAACACGATTTAGGTGTTTTCAGCTCTGTTGTACTTTCCTTTAGCTCTAGAAGTAAGAATACACTGCAGTTCGCGTATTTTTAGATTAGGATTCTTCAATATGTTCTACAGTGCTTTTCTGCTGGAATCTAGCAACTTACTTGAACATGCCATATTCAACAATGAAAGATACATGGCCGGAGGGTACAATTGTTTCTGCTTTAAGCCAAACACAATTCCTAACTGAAATGTCACAGGTAACATGATTTAGGTGTTTTCAGCCCTGTTGTACTTGCCTTTAGCTCTCGAAGTAAGAATACACTGCAATTCGAGTATTTTCACATTAGGTTTCTTCAATACGTTCTACAGTGCTTTTCTGCTGGAATCTAGCAACTTTCTTGAACATGCCATATGAAACAATGAAAGATACATGGCCGGAT
>NW_021611505.1:0-2288 GCF_004785775.1 Grammomys surdaster | reverse complement strand
ATTTTTAGTCTGCTTGTTCAGAAGTCCCAGGAAGAAAAAAGGGACACTTAGAAAAGTCATTGCAGCATTTGTTAAGAAGTTATAAAAAAGCTAGGCGGTGGTGATGCATGCCTTTAATCCCAGCACCTGGGAGACAGAGGCAGGTGGATTTCTGAGTTCGAGGCCAGTCTGGTCTGCAGAGCGAGTTCCAGGACAGCCAGTACTACACAGAGAAACCCTGTCTTGAAAACAAAAAACAAAAATGAAAACAGCAAAAAACAAAGAAGTTATAAAAAGTTTCTTATGAAACCTGTCTAAAGGGAAAGGCAGAAGGATCCTAAATGGGATCACTGGTATAATTGTAGGAATTCTTCTAGGATCATCATTAAAGTTAAGAAGTCATCAATTTGTCTGTATAGCATCACTACAGGACAGTACATCTTAGTGGATCTGCAGAGATCTGCTCCAAAGTGGTGTGCTATTACTTAGTGATTGCTTTATATGTTTAATAATAACAGGAAAAGCATATAAATAGCAGGACTTATAGCCTTACTTAATAAGGTAGAACCTGTCACAGTTTACATAATAGTATGAACCAGCCATCTCAGAAAGATCATCTGCTAGTTATTACCTTGTCCCATTATGGCTCCTGGAACTTTGGTCAAGGAAACTAATAGAAGTAACAGACTACTTCATGTAATGCTTCCAGAGGATAACAATCCACCATGGCAGGGAGAACTGACAGCAAATACCAGGGTGTTGAAGAGAAAGCTGAGAGATCACATCCTCAACATCAGTCAGTAAGGAGTGAGAGATAACTAAGGTGACTCTTGTCAGTTATTATATTCAAGAGCCTACACCCAGTGTCATACTTTATTCAGTAATGTTCCTAAAACTAAATATCCCGAAACATTATGACCAAATGAGGATCCAGCTTCAAAAGTATTAGTCAATAGGAGACAAATTCATTCCTACCTATATAATCAGTCTTCTAATAACCTTGCACCATTTAACTGGTTTTGGTATCAATGTAGAAAATATAGCTTTAATTTCTTGTTTCGGTTTGCTGTTTATAAAACAGAATCTCACCTTGCAGAAGGGACTTACTATCATGTCTCCTGATATGGAATTCAGAATGGCATCAACTCACATAGCTGTTCCTGTCTGAGCCCCTGAGTGCTGGAATGAAAGACCAATCCATTGTGTCAGGCTTGAATTAAACTGTTATCTTTTAATATTTCTACTGACATTCAAAAAGAATTTTGTTTATTTGTGTCACCTGTGACTTCCTTGATTGAGCCAGCTCCTTCAGCTTGCACTGAAAGACTGATGTTTGTCTTCTGCATGCTGTGTTTTTGTGAATTGCCCCTCCATTTAGTTACTACCAGGCTCACAGATTTCATTTCTCATTTTGTTCAGATTGAGGATTCCTTATATTTTTATCTCTCTAAATGTAATGGCCACATCCTGCATTATCCTGATTATTTCCTTAGCTACTTGCAGGAGTTCTCTTGTCTTTCATTCAGGTTGTTCCTGCCTCCTTTGAGTTCCTGTGCTTGTTTCCTCTTTATGTCCATTGATCTCATTGAATGGTGTTTGAATTGTATTTTGAATTGTGTCTCTTGAGTTTGTTTCAAAATTCATTTTGTCATGAGCATTGGTATTGCATTAGTGATTTGCTGTAGGGAAATTCTATCAACATTGTCAAGGTGCTTTAGTTCCAGCCTGTCAGTTCTTTTTATGTGTGACATTAGGTCAGGTGGCAGGGATTCCTATATAGAATGTTATGCTTAAGCTTTGAAAATCTAGAATAGGAGGCAAGAGCTAAGTTACATCTTCCTAGTAGATCCAGCTCTGTTCCAGGCAGATAGCACATATGTGGGGTGGTGTAGAGCAGATCCAGAGCATCCTGACAGCTATGTGGCAGTCTTCAGTGACTGAGTGGGAGGAATAGATTAGATAATACAGTGGAAAATTGCTTGGATCAATTGCCTTGCCTGAGTAGAGTTAGAGATGAAACATAACCATAAGTACAGACATTGTAGTGGGGCTTATGGAGTCACCGTGCTCTCAAAGGCTTTAGAGACTTAAAAAACAACCTCTCCTGAGGAACCTCCTATATTCGCATGATCTGCATCTGTCTCCACAGTGGAGGGATTAAAGCCCTGAGTCTAGTCCCATCTTTATTATTCATCTCCAGTATTCATTATCACACATGTACATATGTGTAGTGTGTGTGTGAATATGTGTTATTTTTGATACTTTACAGTGAAATTCTGAAACAATGAAGAACATTGTAAGGCAGTTAT
>NW_021611504.1:0-1541 GCF_004785775.1 Grammomys surdaster | reverse complement strand
GCCAGGCATACCAGGAACCCTTCTGGAGGGCATGGAAGTCTAGGGGTCGACCGTAGGGGGAGGCAGGGGAGCTGACAGCTGTGTCAGTCTCCTGTGGAGTCACTTCTGGATCCTCTGCAATTTTCTGCTGATGGTAATGAACTTCAACTGCCTTCTCGATGGCAGCATCAACCTGGTTCCATGGACGACAGGTCACGGGCGATGATCTCTGTCTTGCTCAATCTTGATGTGGTGTGCACATCCTCTCAATGAGGGTCCATCCGGATGGGTCCGTGCCTCGAGCTTCACGTCTGGGTGCCACTTGACCCGAACGGCGGGTCCTGGTTATTCGTGGGCGCGAGGAGGACTGCAACCTGCTATTCTTCAGAAGATATGGTACACTGCTTGAGTTATGGTCTCCCTGCTATTCTTCAGATGATATGGTACACTGCTTTGAGTCTATCTGCAGTTGCCAAGCAGGATCTTGCAGTTGTCCAGCTTCAGGGGACCTTGGGCAGGTGGGAAAAGGTAGGGGGTGAGGGTAAGGGCGAGGCTCCTGGCTTCTGTTTCCATCTGGGTTAGAACTTCTAATAGCAGGCATCACGGGTGATTCAATTTTACCTGGAAAGAAAAAAGAAGGGGATTCTCAGGGAGATTTCTCTTCCCTGGATGTAAATTGTTATTCATCGTATTTATGATTGGGCCTGGCTTTGTGAGGGTATCTATTTTTTTCATTAATATTTGTGGTAGCCGGTTATCTGTGCCTTCTGTGGTATTGGGCAGGCATATCAGTCCTCGGCTCCATAAGGGAACTGGGACTGGGGCATTCCCTTTATGGGTATGAGGGTCCTTCCCCATATCTGTGGCAAAGTTTTGTTGGTCTTGGTGGTGCCCGAGGTCACCAACATGGTCAGCAAGAGATTTGCCATGAGCTTTCAGCTTTAGAGAGAGAAAAGTGGACAAGGCATGATGGAGAGTATTTCAGGGGGACTCCTTCTGAGGGGGTACCATTCCCCCTCTTTTGTTTTTAAAGCCAATTTTTCAGAGTTCTTGTAAAATCAGGGCAGAAGCGCCAACAGTTGCTCCTTCCACACTCAGAGAGTCATGAAGGCCTTATTTAAGGATATATAAATCTATATTAATAATCTTTTGTCAAAGGACTTTTATAGCACCACTGACAATTAATCAGACTATATGATATATCGATTGGAAATAGTTTTTTCTACTTTTTGTGAGATTACCTCTCTTCTGTCAATTAACTGTTGAGGGAGTTAGGGTTTACCTCTCTCTTGAGAATATTGAACAGAGATTTAAGTTCTTTTGTGGAGAGCTTAAAATAGGATCTTAGCCAATTTGCAACTCCTAAAACTTTTGAAATTATTTTAAAATAAGTAAACACACTTTTTTTTAAAAACCCTTTATCTGTGTGGGTTTTTTATTGGATATTATACGTATTTACCTTTCAATGTTATCTCCTTTCTCATTCTCCCCCAAGATCCCTTATCCCATACCCACTCCTCCTAATTTTTGTGATGGTGTGCTCCAAACATCCTCCCAGTCCC
>NW_021611503.1:0-1226 GCF_004785775.1 Grammomys surdaster | reverse complement strand
CAAGACAGGGTTTCTCTGTGTTGCTCTGACTGTCTTGCAACTCATGCGGTAGACCAGGCTGGCCTCAAACTCAGAAATCTGCCTGCCTTTGCCTCCCAAGTGCTGGGATTAAAGGTGTGCACAACCACTACCGGTCCAGACACCTTTTCTTTAAAGAAGACAAAGGCGAGTGATCGTTCCAGTAACTCTTTATCAGACATGGAACTTGAAAAGCAATGTGCTGCTCCCTGTGGTGGTCCGTGACTATAATGTCAGAACCCAACCGACAAGGCAGGAAGATCAGAAGGCCAAGACCCAGCTCAGCTAGCTAATGAATTTGATGCTAGCTAAACTAAATTAAACTCTGTCTTACTTTCACCTCAAATATTTTCATCAAAAGTGGTAGAAAAAGTGTCATATGAGTACATACATCCATACATATCTCTTTCTACTTAATGTTGCTATATGTGGATAAAAGCATTGGGAAAACAAGTAGAATCAATAGTAAAATATTTTCTATGGGGGAAATTATGTCTAATTTAGCTTTTGAGTTTTCTGTTTTGCATCTATATTTTGTCATTTTCTCTATCAAACATGGATTCCTTGTGCAGTTTAATCAAAAGCACAAGCCATGATAAATAGTCTACACAACAGATGTGGCCTGGAATGTGTTATAATTTTATTCTAATTCCTATGGATTTAGAGAGAAAGATATCAAATACACATTTGTAGCCCAGTTGCAGAGGTCACACATGGATCTGGAGACTCTCTAGTAGGAGAAGGCCAAGAAAATCTCCAGTGCTGGAGATAAATCACATAATGCCCAAGGTCAGATTGTGTTTTCTCATTAAGCAGCAGTAAAGCCTGCTTCTGAGCAAGACACTGAGTTTCTTATTGCAAGAAGAGCTTAGTAAGGTGAAAGCAGAGCTTGAGAGCTGGAGTAAGAGCATCTGAATATGACAAATCAGAAGCATGCAGAGCAGTTTCCAGCCTAGATGTCAGATGTGTGAAGAACAGTGAAGAGAGGAGGCAGCAAGGACACAAGGTGACTCAGTGGCATCCTTACTTGAGAAGATGAACACTTACATCTCTTGGAACATGTTATGAAGTTACTGATCTAACAAATACCTTTTGTCACTATGTCTTCATTAATATAAGCGGAAGCAGTTTGCTTTATTTTGCATTGCCAGTAGTATACCGTTACAGTTTTGCCTCAAGAATATATTATATTTGCAGCTCTGTGTCAT
>NW_021611502.1:0-14886 GCF_004785775.1 Grammomys surdaster | reverse complement strand
AGGGAGAGAGAGAGAGAGAGAGAGAGAGAGAGAGAGAGAGAGAGATGCACATATATAACAATATATCTCACCCCAGTAGGGTCTTGTTAACGCATAGACAAAGACCCACACTGACAATCCTCTTTATTTTGGACCTGTCTTGCTGTATAGGACAACTGCTTACTACGTTGTTTTCAATGTCTTTTCTATCAAAAAATAAATAAATAAAACAAGCAACAAAACCAAAAAAATAAAAATTTATACACATCCTGATTCCTGGTTTTGTTTTGGTTTTGGTTTTGGTTTTTGTGGCTAGGGGGCTTTAGTGATAATTGAATGCCCTGAATTCTAGACTTTGAATTATTCTCACCTGTGATAATAAATTCACCATCACATTCAATAATTTGATCCAACTTTCCCTTAGTTCACTATAGTTTTCAGTGTTTCAAATATATTGATTATTTTATAAATGATGCAAGCAAACTTTCCAGAATGCTAAAAGTATGAGTATGAAGCAAAGCATAGTAAATGGTACCTATTAAAAAACTGTTACAGTAATATGATATTAGTTACAACATCTTAATCCTTGTTACTATCTTCAGTTTTTTGCACAGCTGCTTATCTAGAAGCTCTTGTTTTCTGAGAACTAATGTTGTGGACTAATAAGTGTATGCATGCACCAACAGTGCTCTATGTAAATATGGCTACTTTATATTTTGCTATTAATGTTGAAGAAAAGCCATGCTATTTCCTCTTGTATCTTCTTTCTCCCTGCCAGCTCTGCATATAAATAGGGGCTCTATAAACCCTGAGTAGATTTTATACTTATTTTGGAATAAGCATGCGATTCCTTGGTACTTAAATATGGAATGGGACTGAGGTCCTTACCTTGGTGCTATTATAGTGGGCCACCTAAAAAGCTACATGTGAGCACTTCATAAATTCATACTATCTTAAAAATGACAACTGTCTTCAAAAAGACAAGTAATAAATAGATTGTATATTAAACACATATTACACATAATTTTTTGAGGACAATATTTCTGGAAGACTTGAAAGAAGACACTAACAAACTTAACAAGAGATGTTATAGTAGTTTCAATGTAGAACACATAGGAGAAACACTTAGAATGCCTGGAGCCTCTGCCTTGTAAACTTTACATATAATCAGATAACTTCTGTACAATTGACTAAGGCAGCAGAAACCAGTTGAAATTGTAGTACAGTAGAACTTTTCACACACAAGGTGCTGCTAAGACATCGAAAAATATTATTTCTATACAGTTAAAGAAAAATTCTTTCTATGGTTGAAATAGTACATTATTGAAAATCGAGGTGGGGCACAGCTGTGCACAATCAGTAATTGCTTCTGAAATGGAAAGTGAATGCTTCAACAAGATAAAGTATTTGCATTTAAATAAAAGAAAGATATAGTCAACACTATCTATTTATTATGCTTTCTGAACAGCACTTTATTTTTCCTGTTTAAGGTTTACTTTTCCACCTTGATGTAGAGATAAACAGGAAAATAAACTCAGTGATGTGGTGCATGCTCATCTTTTGGAATTGTGGGAATGGGAAACAGGAAAGTATGGCTATCGGGAGACCATTGGAACTAATACATTAATACATGACTAGGAAACATTTGAAAATGTTTCGGATGGTCAGAGAAGACAGATGATAATAATTATCAGTATACCTCATCAATTATGTCATATTTCTCTTTCCTATTAATACTTTTAATTGACATTTATGGTCTTCATATATATGAGTTCATTTTATATATGCAAATTATGCTTTCATTAGCAAAATTGATAAATATACAAATGTTTTACACTTTTCAAAAAAGTTATCCAATATTGATATGTAGAAAGTAAGAAATAATAATAAATTTGTGGAAATTAGTCTTCAAGTCACAAAGAGATGAATCAGCACAAACAACAGTCTTGCTCTCCTAGGATTAATTGTAGAAACAACAGCAGGGAATATAGAACCCAGGGCACAAAAACACTATGCTTCAGTATATTTACAAAACACTGGAGAACCTTATGGGGTTACTGAGTTCTACTAATACAGAAACTATTTAAGTCTTTACCTCGTAGATAGCTTATAAATATGCAGAATGATTCTTGCCTGCAGACAGGCAAATTCTATGCTATCCAAAAACGATTCATTTGCCTTCCCTCTATGGAATAGCTTGCTTTACTTTCATATTTGTATGATCTCCCTGTTCTTTAAATGTGCCTGCTCACCAAAATATTTTTTTTTATCATTTAAACCACCTACCTGGTTCCTGAAGTGATTTTTCAGAAGCATATTCTTTTTAAAATGTATTCTTTTCTTAAAATGTATTTTTTCTCTGAAGTGATGCTTTTACCATTATAAATACTGTTTTAATCCAATGTAATAAACATAGTAAAACCACACACAGCAAAGACATAGAGAAGAGAGAGACTCTTATAACCTAGCAGAAGGTGGACAAAAAGCAGACATGGCTGAGACTAAGACCAGAGTGAGTAAACATTGAGTAGGTCCAATGAAAACATTAGAATAAGTACTATAAATCTGTCTTTTTTCTATCCAAATATCTATCAGTTTTAGACACAGTGATATGCTAATGTAAAATCCTTAGTACATCAAAGAAAATATAATAATTGAATAATTATTATATTGAAATAATTGAAAACAAAACCATATTCATACAAGAGAAAACAATTTGACAACCAGTAGAATACATAAAACAGCAAACTAATACCACCACAATAAAGAGTGGCTTTGTAGCCTACTGTAGAGTTGTGTATGTCAGAACAATGAGCTTCAGAAAGCAAATCTCACTGCCCCTTCTGATCATCAGGATTTCATTCCAAAGCTTCTTGCAAGATCAAAATTGACAGATGCTCAAGCATGTTACAGAAAGTAACATAGCAGTCTATGCATGTATCTACATGCATCTTCCTGAACATTTCAAATTATCCCTAAGATAATTTGGAACAACTAATACACAATGTAAGTATCATGTGACTAAGTATTAAGCTCTGTGCTATTTTGGAAGTTAGAACAAGAAAATTTCATATGTATTCAATACAGAGTACTCTAAACTCTTGGATATGTACTTGTTCATATTTGGAGAAAGAGAACATGGGCACAAAAGGCTCATTGTACCATGATTTACAAATGATTCTTGAAAGAATCAATATTTCAGAACATTGCTCCCAAAACTGAGATTGAGGCAAGATTTACCAACATTACCACTTCTGTTTAATAGTATATAAAACTTATAGTAAGTAGTACTTAAAAAAAACATGAATAAACTAAGGCAAGGAAATGGAGATAGAATTTTAAGTAATATCAGATTTATATATAAACAAAACTGACAGAAAATTACTTAAAAACATTTCTTAATTATATGACTTTAATACACAAAACCAAGTGTTTTTCTAATGTCAACAACAAAATAAATATACTAATAAATTTCACAAAATCTAAATTTAAATTGAGTATATAGTTTATATTGGTTTTATCTGGAAGGCCTTTCTTATAGTATCTAAAATTAAAAGATATGAATCAGATACACTTAATAAAGTACAGATAATTATTCTCCTATGAATTATGGATATAATTAAATTTCCCCACAAGAAGTATTATTGTAGTTTTTGTATGTATTATGTTTCTTAATTTGGCTCAAAAAATAAAATGGTAAAAAATACAGTAGAAAACTCAGAATAAGTAGAGATATATGACCATAGTGCCCTTTGGAAGGTAGGGAGAACTTACAAGTAAGGCGCAGAAGTAGGAACAGAAAAAATGACCAATGACAAACCAACCAATAACTGAATGGTTAGCATTGACTTGATGCAGAAATTAACAAAGAAACCCGACAAGCAAGAAAAGGATTGGTTGTTCAACTTAAAATAGCTCTTCAAGAGGGAAAATAAAAGCTATCTAATTTCAAATGGTTTAAAATTTCAAGCATCAATTTCATACTATAAGTTTAAAGAGTACAGGCTTCTTTTCCTTTATCTTTGTTAATTTGCATAGAAACATTATAGGCTTCAGTAAAGTATTTGTAAACAGTTCTGGTTGGTTCATTCTATTTCTCTAATCATCCCTCTTGCTATCTCCACAGCCCACATTCTCATTTGCACCATTTCAACTCTTCCATTTTCTCCCCTCCCTTTCCCTAAAACTTCTTTTCTTTACTACCTTTAATTATTCCCTCTGTAGTTGTCTGGGCTCTACCAACTCTCTTAGGTAGAAATATACATAAGAATTAAAAGCCAGGATTTCCATATGAGAAAAAAAAACCTTCGGTAATTGTATTTCTGATCCTGGGTTACCCCACTGAAAAAAACATCTTAAGAACTCTTGATCTTTCTGAGATTTAGCATCTCTGTTTCCTATACTGGACTGGTGTTCTACTTTCTGGATCTTTTAATACTATTAGCAATGTTTCTTCAAATTTTAGATTCTACTAGATTTTTGTCTTATTGCCAACTGCTTCACTAAAAACTGGAAGCAGTGTAATAAACAGTAATCATAAGATTGAGTCCTATATCTTTCCTTACCCACTTATGATGATATTATGACAAATGTTAACTTGATAGACTCTACAGTCAACTGACAGATGAACTTACTGATCGATGTTTCAAGATCCATCATACCTGTGGGTGGTACTATTTCCTGGCTATGGGATGCTGGACTATAAATGTATGATTTATGAGAAGATACTCAGAGGTTTTCAAAGATTCTCCCAACAGAAAGAGAGAGAAAAAGAGAGGGGGGAGGGACAGAGGGAGAGGGAAAGGGAGGAGAAGAGAGAGAGAGAGAGAGAGAGAGAGAGAGAGAGAGAGAGAATACATCTTTGCTCACTACTACTTGACAGTGGAAATCATGTGGCAAGCTATCTCAATCATTATTTGGATTTCCCCTTTCCCTCCTTACTTGTTGCTTAAATCTATGGAGTAATCCAGTCTTTATTTTCTTTAATTTTCTTGGATATTTTATTTATAAACATTTCAGATGTTATCCCATTTCCCCATTTCCCCTCGGCTCTCATAAACTCCCTATCCTATCCCTCCTCCTCCTTTTGCTTTTATGCCATTTTAATTTCATGCAAGTATAAAGATCAGTTCTAGGTTGAAGAACTTGCAATACAATAGGTATAAATAGTCAAGGAACAAGTAAGACAATAAGCACCAATAGTCAAAGAACAAGAAAGGCAATAGAGTCCCATAATCACTCCCATGATCACTCTTTCTAAGGGCTTATCAGTATGACCAAAATACCTGAGCCTACTTGCCTTTCTTAGCCCAAAGTCAATTTTATGCATGAACCCTATTTCCTTGTTCTAGCCGCCTACCTAGGAGATTTAGATTCCTGCCTGTAATTACTTCTTTGTTCTAGCCTAAGATTTAGATTCCTGCCTGAAATAACTACATTGCTCTAGCCTAGGATTTAGATTCCTGCCATAGATTATTTCTTTGTTCTAGCCTAATGTCAGATTCCTGCCTGCAGTTCATTTCCTTGTCTTTTGCCAATGTCAGATTTCTTCCAAGCAGCCCATTTCCTTGTCTTTGGCCAATGTCATATTCCTACCAGATAAGACTCTCCACATTGCCCCATTTTTTGTGTTAACAAGACAGAGCCTGTCTTAGGTCATTCTGACACGAATGCCTTTCTTACCCATCCTGGAACATGCATTATCAAAAGCAATGCACTTCTATCTTAGGTTGGTAAAGGTCTGTGCATTTTCTTACCTGTCCTTGGCTTGCTAGCTTGTTAAATTAATAACTCTGTCTGGGAGTCCATTTTCAGTGTCAAGTCCTGTACTTTGGCTGCCAACATGCTGATGTTGTTAAATACATGCTTTACCACGATGGGCAGGAATAAAAGTATTCCCAGGACAAAAAAAAAAAAAAAAAAAAAAAAAAAAAGGAAAAAAGGGCTAGGATGATCAAGCTATATATCTGGCTATTTATGCCATCCTTGAAGCTTGACCAAAATGGAAATACTGACTTCAAGCAAATGGATAATTTTATCACCATTATCCTGCAGCATCAAAGCTCATCAAAGCAGCATTTTTTAAATTAATAATCTCACTATGTAAAGCTAAAACATCCATATAGGGATTAGAATTATGACAAATACCCTACAAGAGTCTTTAAAACACAGATAAACAGGTAGAAAACCCTTAAAGAGGAAACACAAAAATCACTTAAAGATTTACAAGGAAACACAACCAAACAGGTAAAGAAATTGAACAAAACCATCAAGAGTTTAAAATTGGAAATAAATACAATAAAGAAATCACAAAGGGATACAAACTTGGAGATAGAAAACTTGGGAAAATGATCAGGAGCCATAGATGCAAGCATCACAAAAGAATACAAGAGATAGAAGAGAGAATCTCAGAGGCAGAAGATACCATATATAACATTGACACAACAGTCAAAGAAAATGCAAAATGCAAAAACATTCTAACCCAAAACAACCAGGAAATCCAGGACATAAAGAAAAGTATAAACCTAAGGATATTAGGTATAGAAGAGAGTAAAGATTCCCAGTAAATATCTTCAACAAATTTATAGAAGTAAACTTCCCTAACCTAAAGATAGAGATGCCCATAAACATACAAGAAGCCTACAGAACTCCAAATAAATTGGACCAGAAAATAAAATTCCTCCTGTCACACAATAAACAAAACACCAAATTAACAAAAAGGAAAGAATATTAATAGCAGTAAGGGAAAAAGATCTAGTAACATATAAAGGCAGACATGTAAGATTTACATGAGGCTTTTCACCAGAGACTCTAAGAGCGAGGGGCAGATGTCATACACGTCCTAAGTGAACCTAATTGGCAGCACAGGCTACTATACACAGAAAACCCTTGAGTTAACATAGATGGAGGAACCAAGGTATACCATGGCAAAACCAAATTTACAAAATATCTTTCCACAAATCCATCCATACAAAGGATAATATATGGCAAACTCTGACATAAGAGGGAAAACTATAACTTAGAAAAAGCAAAAAAGTAATCTTTCAACAAACCCAAAGAAAATAGACAAACAAATAGAATTCCACCTCTAAAAACAAAAATAACATGAAGCAACAATCATCTTTCCTTAATAACTCTTAATATCAATGGACTCCATTCCCCAATAAAAACACATAGACTAACAGACTGGATACTTAAACAGGACCCAGCACTTTGCTGCATACAGAAAACATACCTCAGTGACAAAGACAGAACTACCTCAGAGTAAAAGTCTGAATAAAGTTTTCCAAGCAAATAGTCTCAAGACACAAGCTGAAGTAGCTATTCTAATATCAAATAAAATTGACTTTCAACCAAAAGTAATCAAAAAAGATGAGGAAGGTGAGATCATACACATAAAAGAAAAAATGTACCATAATTAACTCTCAATTCTGAACATCTATGCTCAAACTGCAAGGGCAACAACATTCATAAAAGAAATATTACTAAAGCTCAAAGCACACATTGTACTTCACAGAATAATAGTGGGAGACTTCAACACTCCACTTTCACCAATGGACAGATCATGGAAACAAAAATTGAATAGAGACAAAGTGAAAGTAACAGAAATTATGAACCAAATCGATTTGATTTCAAAATGATCATTCACCTTGATCAACTAGGGTTCATTCAAAAGCTGAAGGTATGGTTCAATATATGGAAATCCATCAATGTAATCCACTATATAAACAAACTCAAAGGAAAAAAACACATGATCATCTCAGTAGACGCTGAGAAAGCATTTGACAAAATTCATCACCCCTTCATTTAAAAGTTTTGGAAATATCAGGAATTCAAGGCCATTATGAAACATAGTAAAGCAATATAGAGCAAATCAGTAGCCAACATCAAACTAAATGGATAGAAAATGAAACTAATCCCTCTAAAATCATGGACTACACAGGGCTACCTACTCTCTTCTTACCTATTTAATATAGTACTCAAAATACTAGCCGGAGAAATTAAACAACAAAAGGAGATCAAAGGGATTCAAATAGGAAAAGAAGAAGTCAAAATATAACTATTTGCAGAGGATTTTATAGTGTACTTAAGGGACCCCAAATCTTCCACCAGAGAACACCAAAACCTGATAAACAACTTCAGCAAAGTGGCTGGATATAAAATTAATTC
The DNA here is from genome assembly GCF_004785775.1 of Grammomys surdaster. NCBI lineage: Eukaryota > Metazoa > Chordata > Mammalia > Rodentia > Muridae > Grammomys > Grammomys surdaster. The sequence continues at coordinate 6,738 of NW_021611502.1, read as the reverse complement.
AAACCAACCAGTAGTCTTCTACTCAAAGAGTAAACAGGCTACAAAAGAAATTAGGGAAATGACACCCATCACAATAGTCACAAATAATATAAAATACCTTGGTGTGAATCTAACCAAGCAAGTGAAAGATCTGTATGACAAGAACTTGAAGTCTCTGAGCAAGAAATTGAAGAAGAACTCAGAAGATGGAAATATCTCCCAAGCTCACGGATTGGCAGAATTAATATAGTAAAAATGACCATCTTGCAGAAAGCAATCTACATATTCAAGGCAATCCCCATCAGAATTCCAACTCAATTTTTTATACAGTTAGAAAGAGCAATTTACAAATTCATTTGAAATAACAAAAATTCCAGGGCAGCAAAACCTATTCTCAACAATAAAAGAACTTCTGGGGAAATCACCATCCCTGACCTCAAGCTGTAAGACTGAACAATAGTGATAAAACTCCATAGTATTGGTAGAAACATCAATGGAATAGAATTAAAGACCCAGAAATGAACCCACACATTCATGGTCACTTGATCTTTGAATAAGGAGCTAAAACTGTCCAGTGGAAAAAGGACAAAATTTTCAAAAAATTGTGCTGGATAAACTGGAGGACAGCATGTACAAGAATGGAAATAGATCCATTCTTATCTCTTTGTACAAAGCTCAAGTCAAAGGGGATCAAGGACCTCCACATATACCAGATACACTGAACCTAATAGTAGAGAAAGTGGGGAAGAGCCTCAAATACTTGGGCAAAGGGGAAAAGATCCTGAACAGAACACCAATGGCTTATGTTCTAAGATCAAGAATTGACAAATGGGACCTCATAAAATTGGAAAGCTCCTGTAAAGCAAAGGCTACTGCCAGGACAAAATGGCAACTAATAGATTGGGAAAAGAGCTTTACCAATCCTACATCTGATAGAGTGCTAATATCCAATATATAGAAAGAAGTCAAGAAATTAGACTCCAGACAAATAACCCTATTAAAAATTGAGTACAGAGCTAAACAGAGATTTCTCAACTGAGGAAACTCGAATAGCCGAGAAGCACATAAAAAATGTTCAATCCTTAGTTGTCAGGGAAATGCAAATTAAAGCAATCTTGAGATTATACATTACACCAGTCAGAATGTCTATGATCAAAAAGTCAGGTGACAGCAGATAATGGCGAGTATGTGTAGAATGAAGAACACTACTCCATTGTTGATTGCAAGCTGATAAAACCACTCTGGAAATGAGTCTGGCGATTCCTCAGAATATTGGACATAGCATTATCTGAGTTCGCAGCTACACAACTCCTGTGCATATACTCAAAAGATGCTCCAACATATAACAAGGATATATGCTCCAATATGTTTGTAGCAGCCTTATTTATAATAGCCAGAAACTGGAAAGAACCCAGATATCTTTCAACAGAGGAATGGATACAGAAAATGTGGTACATTTACACAATGGAGCATTACTCATCTATTAAAAACAGTGAATTCATGAAGTTCTTAGGCAAATGGATGGAACAAGAAAATATCATCCTGAGTGTGGCAAACCAATCACAAAAGAACACACATGGTATTCATTCACTGATAAGTAGATATTAGCCCAAAAGCTTGCAATACCCAAGATACAACTCTCAGACCATGTGAAGCTCATGAAGAAGGAAAACCAAAGTGTGGGTGCCTTAGTCCTTAGAAGAAGTAACAAAATACTCACGGGAGCAAATATGGAGTCAAAATGTGGAGCAGAGACTGAAGGAGGCTTCATCCAGAGACTGTCCCACCTGGATATTCATCCCATGTGCAGTCACTAAAGGCAGATGCTGTTGTCGATGCCAGGAAGTACATGCTGACAGAAGACTGATATAGCTGTCTCCTAAGAGGCTCTGCCTGAGCCTGACATATACAGAGGTGGATGCTCGCAGTTAACTATTGAACTGATCATGTGATTCCCTTGGAGGTGTTAGAGAGGACTGAAGAAAGTGAAGGGGTTTGCAGCCTCATGGCAAAGCAACAATATCAACCAACCAGAGCTCCCAGTGCCAACTTGGGTGCACATATGGAGGGATTCATGGCTCCAGCTGTATATGTAAGGGAGGATGGCCTTGCAGGCATTGGTGAGACAGGAGGTCCTTGGTTCCATGTAGGCTGGATGACCCAATGTGAGGGAATTTGAAGGCAGGTAGGTGGGAGTGGGTTGGTGGGTGGTGGTACACCCTCATAGAAACAGGAGGAAGGGGATTGGGATAGGGAGTTTCTGTGGGTTGGGAAAATGTGTAAAGGGGATAACATCTAACAACCCCATAAGAAGAACAATATCAACTAACCCTATACCCCAGAGCTCCTATGGACTAAACCACCAACCAAAGTGTACACATGGAGCAACCCATGGCTCCAGCCACATATGCAGCAAAGGATGGCCTTGTTAGATGTCAATGGATGGAGAGGCCTTGTTCCTGTGAGGGCTAGATGCCCCAGTGTAGGATAATACTGCAGAGAGGCAGTATTGGGTGAGTGGGTGGAGGAGCCACCTCATAGAAGAAGGGAAGAGGGGATAGGATGCCAGATTTATAGAGGGAAAACTCAGAAAGGGGATAACATTTAAAATGTAAATAAATAAAATAAAGAAATTAATACATCACAAATAATTCTTTAGAAAATATTGCCATGAACAAATAGGAAAATAATCTTCAATCAACCTCTTTCAACATCTTTATAGATTAGCTCTGGACATAATTATCTTTATGCTAAACTTTTGCCCCTTGAATCATATGTTCATGCAGTACTCTCAGATTTGCTTCTTTCTCTTTTCTCTTGACATGATCACATTCCTTTAAGTATGGACAGTTATTCATTTGTACTTGAATAGTCTTAGCCCTGCTCCGAAAAAAGCTCCTCCACTGAGCTAAACGTCAGTGAGCCTCACCATCAATACTTCAAGCTGGGCTTAGCCTGCTTTAATCATATTAAACTTTAAAGCCTTTTAAACCAACATTTGCCTATGACAAAATGTTAGATTTCTCATGTGACTTATGAAGTTCTATTTTAAGCGTGCTAAACTGAATATTTTTATCAATTCTAGTCTAAAATCCACACAGTTAAAACCACAGTGGACCTGACCAATGTTGGAGCACTGAATATCAGTGAACTGCTGGGTGAATGGTTGCCATGATGACAACATGACAATGTCAACAACTTCTAAACAAGGCTTAGTACAAGGTGAAAAAAGACATTAATATATCATCAACTGAAGATTCACCTGACATACAGTACTTCAGAGGAAACCTAATTTTGACTACAGTTTTTCTTCTTTTCTTTTTTCATTTTATTTAGCAAGCAAAAGCACCTGGAGTTTGGTTTGTTTGATTGGTTGGTTTGGTTTTTGCAAATTTTCTGTAATTGTTGTCAGTATGCTGATGCTGACTGCACAAATGCCTTAGTTTGCTGTTAGTTTTATTTATTTGTGTATTTCCACTTCTTCTGCCTCTACTTCTTTACTACTTTTTTCTCCAGTTCAATTAATTTCACATTGAAACTCTCTGTGCACTCCAACCAGCTTACAAAGAGCCAGTTCATCATTGTTTAATTCCAGCAATTTCCAGAGCACTAATAAATGGTAGCTCCATACTTCATCAAGAGCAGAATTTTTGAAAGCCTTTGAATATCTTCTCATAAATCATCAAAATTTCTTCGCAATGCTGTCTACATGTGACTATGTGACCTTTCTCAGGCTGCAGTGATACTCTGGCTAGCAATTAGATTTTTAAATCATTTTCCTAACTCTTAGAATATTTGGTTAGATTCTGATACCACAATCTGTACAACTGTTTGGTGAAAATGACAATATGAGAATGCTGTTTGGACCAGTGGTCAAATGAGTGTGGTGGGTTCAAAGCGAAGACACAGCCTACATGCTGGTATGCAGGTTACTTCTGAGCCATACATAACCCCAGGCTTTGCCTAAGCTGACAGAATGGAATATAGTTGTATCTTAAATTTGCTTTTACCTACATATTAAAATAATTCAATAATCAGTTTTCAAATAATGATATTGTCACTGAGTCTTTTGTTATAGAACAAATAAACAGAAAATGTGTGTTTTCTCAGAGTATCAAATTGCTGAAGTTAGACAATGAGGAAGTTTATGAATGTGGAAATAACATTGCCGTACAAGGGCAACATTGTAAGGTTAATGAATGACTTAGAATCAAAATATACTCTATGGCATATTCCCATGTTCTCTTTTCATTGCTATTAAATATGTGTTACACAAAGTACTATATTTGAAATATTTTTACTTTTTTCTTTGACAATATCACACATATTTGCAATGTTTTCCTCCTATAGTCACCCATCTAATGAACTCTTCATTCCCTTCCTATTTCCTTTGTTCTCCATCTTTTCAGCAAGTCCCTCACCTAATTTCACACATTATTAATGACATCTAAGCTTAATTCAAGGGTTTTAGAAAGGGTGGTTGTGAATTTATTGTCTGGAATATAGGCAACCTATCAGTGGCTCTACTAGTGAAGAAAATGTGAGCAACCAAAAGCCATTCAGCAAGTGATTGGACCTCATGAGCCCCTCTCACAAAGATCTCTAATCAACATTTTATGCAGTTCTTAATTAAAAGCTTCAGTGCTTTCAGTTTTGACACTTTGATAATTGCTCAGTTTCACCTTGGAAAGGTATAACACTTCTTACATACTGAAACTATACAATGAGCTATCCCACTTGCACACTTGTGTAACCACTGTCAAACTCTTAGCATGTCAGCAATACTTAGTGTCTTCACATGGATCTCCTGGACTCTCAATAGAATGATCAGTACACACAGCTACAAATGACTATCACCCAAATTATAAGTAATTTGCCATATTACACATATTAATTCTCCCCATTTCTTCATGATTTCAGTTGACTGAATGAATTGAGAAATGTTGCATTACCACAGATTGACCGACTCACATTTTATCCTCTAAGATAGTTAGGCTATGTTGTGGAAAGCACTAACTCACATGCCATTGACAGCCCTGCCTTACTCCTGAACTGCTTGCTAATTATCTAGAGTTTCCTACAAATAGCAATTGCTACCCTTCCACCAGACAAATAAGTACAGCACATGGTTCTGGAGACACAATAAAAAGGGTGGAAAATTGTAAAGGATAATGTCAAAAGTTCTGACAACAAGGTGTATGTATTCATTCTTCATACTTGTAACTGTATGGATGGCTAGTAGCTTCATCCAACTCTCTGTCAAGCCTAAGAGACTAACTAATCACAGGTCACTATCCCAAGAAAAGATCATAATTTAAAAATTGAACTGGGTTTTCTTTGAATAAATATGGATTCATTCCCAAAGTCCTGTGAAATGTGTTCTTAAATATGTTGAGTATCTGATGTTACATAACCACACAGGTGTGTCTTAGAATACTTCATACATACTACAGCATGGGTTTCCACAGCAAAGAGTCCAGAAAAGGATTATATTCCTCTTTGCTTATGGACATCTCAAAAACCAAGAACTAAAGCACTGTCCAGTGCTAAGTTCTCTTCTGACAATCTACTAGGGAAAGGTCTGGTTCTCAAGAATTTGATGGAACCTGGCTTTTAGGGATCAAGCATTCTGAAAACTCTGATTTCTCTCATTAAGCTAAGAACTGTTCTAAGTTCCATTTTGCATGGGGCTATCCAACATATAGTCATTTAATTAGTAACAGTAGTGTAGATAGTCCCTAGCCAAGATAGACATAAAAGCTTTACATAATATCATCAGAGAGGCAGCATCAAATCACCTTTGTCATAATCTGCCATCCCACCCACATGCAATAGAAGGATGCTATGCAAGAACATGAGTAGTGAGTGGGAGGTGGCGATGAGTAGAAGTCATCTTAAAATCTGTCAAATGTACTGTTAAACCTCTGGAAAATGTCTCAAAATTTTCAGAGACACTTGTTTTTAATATTGTTAATACTGGAAAAGAAACCATTCTGAAAGATATGCCATCTAATTTCTGACTCACCTAAGAAAATATCTCTGAAGCACAGGTAAAATGGAATTCATCTTGAAGGAAATATCATATCTATTAAGGTGGACTAGTGAGAGAAATTACCTGATGGTCATATCAAACAACACATTTTGATATGCTATGAAAAAAGTCATTTAATTTTATTGAGAAGCTTAAATATAATTGTATCATTTTCACTCTTCTGTTTTTGTTGCATGTGTGCAAGTGTGTGTGTGTGTGTGTGTGTGTATATATACAATCTACTAAGGACATTATTACTTGTATGCATATAATTTCTGGGATATCATGAATTTGTAGACATTTATGTGATTAAAGTCTTTTATGTTATTTGGAAACAGAGATCTTCTCCTTGCTTCCTTTATCAGTCTAATATTGAGTAGAAATTCCAAATGCCAAAATATTATGGTTTTAGTAATGTCTCATAGAGATATCCTTACATTCTATGGTATCCTTCAGAAATTTGCTTGATACTTCTCATATAACAGCCTTCAATCTTCCCCTGACTTCAAATTCTGTGATTATTTTAGCTTCCCTGTTTACTGTTTATAGAAAAGTGATTGTGAAATGTAAAGCTATTTGTTTTCTCCCTTCCTGTCTTTCTTCATTCTTTCTTTCTTTTCCTGTCCATCTTTGCTCCCTTCTTCCTTTCTGTCTTCCATCCTTTCTTTCTCTCTTTCTTTCTTTCTTTCTTTCTTTCTTTCTTTCTTTCTTTCTTTCTTTCTTTCTTT
>NW_021611501.1:0-1174 GCF_004785775.1 Grammomys surdaster | reverse complement strand
TTGCTGTCAGTGATGACTGAGCAAGGCCAGATCTCCACCTCAGCACCTTCCTATCCAGGTGCTCTCAAGTGGGATTTCAATGGAAGCACAGATGGGAGGAAAGACGCATTCCAGGGATTCAATGTGAAGATCATTGACCAGGACACTACACTCTCCACCCTGGCTGTGACAAACCAGTGTGATAAAATTTTAGATCCCAGTGCCATGGTTCCTTTCTATCCAACACTGTCTGCCAGCTTTGTCCTGGTCACACCACCGCAGATGCCAAATCAAGGATACAGCCTGGCACCTCCCTACCAAGAGAATAGCAATGTCTACTAGTATGAGCACAGCAGCTTGGGACCCCTGATAGCTAAAGAATTCTGGCAGTGTTTGCCAGCCCATTGCTCTGTGTCCTACCCTGGAAGTCAGACTTCTGCACTCCACCCAGAGATGGTGATGGTGCTAAAGGAGATTCAGCCAAGGAGTGTCCAGATATCACTGTTAACGTCTGCCTTTGCCTGTTCCACATGTGCTCAATCCATGCCAGACAACAGTCTTCCCCATGAGTACAGATCTAGGAGGGAAAAAGTGAGATCAGCACTCCAAGTAGACTGACTTCCTACCTTTTATAGTGGACACTCCACACAGAGGGAGAATGAGTATCCTGACAGGGTAAGTCCAGCTCTGGCTTTCCACCTAGTCCTTCAGAATTTCTCCAAAGAGACAATGCAAGGCCTCAGTGAGTGACATTCATCCTGTATTAAGTGATATTCGTTGAGCACACCACAGCCACACATGTAAGTAACTACCCAAGGTAACCAGTCCCATCCACCAATATACTGCAATAGACTCCTTCCTGACCTATTGATCTTGTCTTGATCACACTGAAGGAATTTTTCTTTCGTTCTTCCTTTTTTTTTTTGTTAACATTATATTTTTCATGAATTTAAATCGTCCAGAGCAATGTAGCTCAGTGTCAGTCCTGGTTGAAGAATTATTTCCAGTTTCCCAATACCTGTCCTGGAATTTTCTTACTCTTACAATTGTAGAGAGAGTACAGTATAGTCAAGCTACCATTTCTAGTTGGCCAAATTTGTTCTTTTTTTTTTTTTTTGCTGTGATACTTCAGAGGTAGCCCATGTCCTAGAACATAAAATCATGCAGACATGTTCTCTACTTCTGAGTCACACCA
>NW_021611500.1:0-1042 GCF_004785775.1 Grammomys surdaster | reverse complement strand
TCAATAGTCATCAGTCATACTTCATAGCAAATCAGAAATATATAAATGTGAAATATCAATTGTAATCAGTCATAGATAATAGTAAGTCCGAAATAAATGAACAGGAACAATCAATATTCACTATTCGTGGATAATAGTAAATTTGAAATAAGTGAACATGAATAATCAATAGTCATCAGTCATAGTTCATGGGAAGTCAGAAATAAATAAACTTGAAAGATTAACAGTCATCAGTCATAGATAATAGTAAGTCAGAAATCAATGAACAAGAATAATCAATAATCACGATTCCTGGACAATAGTAAATCAGAAATAAATGAACATGAATAGCCAATAGTCATCAGTCATAGTTAATAGGAAATCAGAAATAAAAAATAAGAATTATCAATAGTCGTCAATCATAGATAATAGTAAGTCAGTATTTAAAGAACAAAAATAATCAATATTGACCATTCGTGGAAAATAGTAAGTCAGAAATTAGTGAAGATGAGTAATAAATATTCACCATTTGTGGATAATACTAAATTAGACATAAATGAACATGAATAATCAATAGTCATCAGTCATAGTTGATACGAATTCAGAAAATATAAAGCAGAAATAACAGTAGTCATTAGTCATAGATAACAGTAAATCAGAAATAAATAAACAGGAATAATCAATGTTCACCAAATTTTTATAATATTCAATCAGAAATAAATGAACACGAATAATCAACATTCAGGTTCGTGGATAATATTAAATCAGATATAAATGAACATGAAAAATCAATAGTCAATGGTCATAGTTAATTGTAAACCAGAAAAAACTAATGATGAAATATGAATAGTCATCAGTCATAGAAAATAGTAAATCAGAAATGAATGAACAGGAATAATCAATAATCGCGATTCATGGTTAATAGTAAATCAGAAATAAATGAATATGAATAATCAATATTCATGATTCGTGGATAATGGTAAATATGAAAAAATAAACGTGAATAATCAATAGTAATCAGTCATAAATTGTAAGAAATCAGAAATAAATAAAGCTGAATTAT
>NW_021611499.1:0-1053 GCF_004785775.1 Grammomys surdaster | reverse complement strand
AACTGACAGAATTCCTTATGCCCATAAAGTTAAATTTTAAGTAGGTAACAAATGCAGTTGAGAAATCAAATTATTTAATTTTTGGTAAAACTCTTCTTTTGTGACTCCTAGACACACCCCATAATACAGTCAAATTAATACATAATTAATTTCTGCATAATGCAGAAAGCTAATTCTGCAGTAGCCTGTAAGCCATCAGAGTAAATGAATTTTAGTTATGCTTTCAGCAGAGAAAGGCATATCTGCTGTGTCAGAAAGTCAAATGCTGTTAGCACACTTTACTTTTCTGATATTCCTGCTTCAGATTCTTGTGGATATTTTATCCCCAAGTGAATCTTTGATCAAAGTAAGTCAGTCTGTCTGTCTGTCTGTCTGTCTGTCTCTCTCTCTCTCTCTCTCTCTCCCTCCCTCCCCCCCTCCCTCCCTCCCCCCCCCCCTCCCTCCCTCTCTCTCTCTCTCTCTCTCTCTCTCTCCATCCATCTAACTATCCATCCAATATTTTATTTATTTTTTTGAACCAGGGTGTCACTACATTGCCCAGACTGGCCTTAAATTCAGATCTTCCTTAGGCTTCTGAAAGATATGATAGCAGTATTTGGCTCCTAGTTTTAATTTTTTTTTTTTTGTTTTTTTTTTTGTTTTTTTTTTTGGTTTTTCGAGACAGGGTTTCTCTGTATAGCCCTGGCTGTCCTGGAACTCACTCTGTAGACCAGGCTGGCCTCGAACTCAGAAATCCGCCTGCCTCTGCCTCCCAAGTGCTGGGATTAAAGGCGTGCGCCACCACCGCCCGGCCCTAGTTTTAATTTTTAAGAAAATTAAAGATATATTTTTGTATGTTGAATATTTTGCATACGTGTATGTATGTGCACTACATATATACACCACTTATATGCCTGGTGCCCTAAGAGATCAGAAGTGTCCTAATATCCTGATAATGGAATTACGGATAATTGTTAGCAACCATATGGGTGCTGAGAATAAAACCCAGGTTCTCTAAGAGAGTCACAAGTACTTGTACCCACTGAGTCATTTTTCCAGTTTCTGTTTTTAATA
>NW_021611498.1:0-1124 GCF_004785775.1 Grammomys surdaster | reverse complement strand
CATCAGATCTCATTGCAGATGGTTGTGAGCCACCATCTGCAATGAGATCTGATGCCCTCATATGGGTGTCTGAAGACAGCGACAGTGTACTTACATATAATAAATAATAAATAATAAATAAATTTAAAAAAAAAAGATGAACCCAAAGGTATTTTTGAAGATTTTTTTTGTCTCATATTACTCTGCTTGGGTATTTTTTATTCTACTGGTCTTTTGCTTATATACTATGGTCTCTAATTTTGTGTTTTTATGGTCTTGTGTGTGTTTCTGTCTTTGCATTGTGTCTACACACCGTGTCTGTGTGTGCATTTCTCAAGCTTTTCATTTCTCTGTTCACTTTGTTTTGTTCGTGTTTGTTTGTTTTATTTGCCTGTTTGTTTTAAGACAGAAATGATTGAAAAGGCAGAGAGGAGGAGAGACGGAGGAAGATGAGGAACAGGAAATCATGATCAGAGTGTAGTATGTACAATTTCATATTTTTAATTTAAAGTTTTTAAACTTATTTTGGGTGTATGCATGTGTCTGAGTATACATATGGATGTATCCCACCTGAGTGCAGGAGCCCAAAGAAGTCTGAAGATATGCCAGATATCTTGGAACTGGAGTTTGAGGTGGTTATGAGCTACCATGTAGGTGCTGGGAACTGAACCGAGGTCCTCGACAAGAGCAGTAAGTGCTCTTAACCATGGAGTTATCCTCGAACCTAAAAAGATGACATCATGTGTCTCTTTAGAATATCTTTTTGTTTTGTTTTGTTTTGTTTTGTTTTGTTTTGTTTTGTTTTGTTTTGTTTTGTTTTGTTTTGTTTTCGAGACAGGGTTTCTCTGTGTAGCCCTGGCTGTCCTGGAACTCACTCTATAGACCAGGCTGGCCTCGAACTCAGAAATCCTCCTGTCTCTGCCTCCCAAGTGCTGGGATTAAAGGCGTGTGCCACCACCGCCCGGTGAGATTTTAAAATATCTTAAGAATGAAAGTTAAAAGAAAAAGAATCAATTAGGGAAAGGACATATCCAAGTGTGGGGGGGGTAGCTGCTTCTCAAACAAAAACAAGCAACTAGATTAAAAAGTCTTTGCAATAACCATATATATAATTTTGATGGCTTCTAAAGTTATATCTCAAAATA
>NW_021611497.1:0-1553 GCF_004785775.1 Grammomys surdaster | reverse complement strand
CCCGGACTTTACCCTCTGATCATAGTTCGCCGGTTTCCTAGCCTCCACGGTGTGGGACTCCGTTCAGTTTCCCCCAACCGGATATTCACACCCTACCTCAAGGGGCCAAGCAGTTGCTGGGTCCCAAGCCTCCACGGCCTGGTGCCCCCTTCAGTGTCCCCCAATGGGGAAAGCACTTGACCAGCAGAGACACGCAGGACTTTCTACCTCTGGGGCTCATTAGACCTACTCGGTACAAGTTCAGGTGCCCAAAGCCCTATGATGACCAGAGATTAAAAAAACCAGATGCTAAGGTTACAGAGAAGCTACAAATGAACTCCGGCAAATAGTGGGGCAGTTTTTCATGCCCTGTAAAAGCAACTTCCATTGGATTCACTAAGCAGGCACATTTTTATTTACAGTAGGCAATGGTAACTTAGAGCTCGTGGCAGTTGACAACCCATCTTAAATCTACTCTGAGGCCTAAGACACGAGAGGGAGCCCATGGCCAACACTGCCTAGATGGTCAGTATCTGAAATTGTGATGATTCAAAGACCTAGGTTAGAACCCATCAGGACTTTGGCAAAAACAATATTCAGTGAAATAATTCTTGATATTTGGCTATACTCATAGATAACTGCCTTGCCTAATCCTTAGAGAGACTTCCTATAGCAGCTGATGGGAGCATATACAGTGATCCACAGCCAAGCATTTAGTGGAGCTCAGGGAACCGAGTGGAAGATGTGGAGCAAGGGTTGTAGGAACCAGAGGGTCTAGGACACCAGAAGAGGACAGCCCACAGAATCAATTAAGCAAGGTTCAGTGTTTGTCTAAGATGGAACCACGGATCCCCTGTGGGTCTTCAGTAGACCCTCTGCATACGTGCTGTGATTCTTTAACTTGGGGTTATTGTTGGACTCCTCACAGTGGGAGTGGGGAATTCTCTGTCTCTGATTTGCCTGTTTGTGGGACCAGTTTCTTCCTACTGGATTGCCTTATCCAGCCTTGCTCTATTTTGTTGTGCCATGTCCAGTTGATATTCCTGGGAGGCTTGCTCTTTTGTGAAGGGACACAGAGGAGCAGTGGATCATGGGGAGAGGGGAGGTGAGGGAATGACTAGGACAAGGGAGTTGGGGAGGTTGCAGTTGGCATGCAGTATATGAGAGGAAAGTAAAAAAAAAAAAGTCAATGTAGCCTTAGAGGTTACACACCTGTACCAGGTCTCATATGACCAATGTCTTTGACCAAATGGAACATATGTTTCTTTTATTCCCAAGGAGACATTATATATACTTTTGGGAATAATATTACTTCATGCCTTGTAGCATTATTTCATGCATGCTCAACTCATTTCCTTATGCATTGGGGCAAATCAGACCAATGCTCCTCTAAATAAGAGAGACTTAAACCTTCCACTTTTAACTTGAGTGGCTAGAAAAACACCCTTATGACACAAGGGACTGCATACCACACTTATTCAGGCTTCTGGAGGCCAGAACTCATGATATATATCTTTATACTAGTACTCAGACATAGTGGAAAATCTGCCCTTCATACCAACCACTATGTAGCT
>NW_021611496.1:0-1224 GCF_004785775.1 Grammomys surdaster | reverse complement strand
TGGATGCTGTAAAATATATATATATTAGAATACACACACACACACACACACACACACTCTCACACACTCACATATATATTCTTGTTTCACCACTTCACCCACTGGCCTCCAACCACACCTGTTTGCCATTCTCTCTTTTCTTCTCTGTTCTTCTTTGTGTTTCTTTCTTGTGTCCTCCCACTAAGAGCTGGAACTCATGATCCTACTCCTGTCTCGGTCTCTCAAGTGCTGGATTACAGTGGCTTTGCCTTGTCTGTCCTGGAAACTTGCTCTGTATACTAGGCTGGCTTTGAACTCATGGGGAAGATCCAGCCTGCCCCTGCATGCCTCCAATCGCAGCACTCGAGAAGCAGAGGCAGGTAAATCTTTAAGTTTGAGGCCAGCCTTGTCTGCAATGTGGGTTCCAGGACAGCTAATCCTACACAGAGAATCCCAATCTTGAAAAAAAAAATTTAAAGGTTTTTTCCCCCTCTTTTAGTAGAATCGTCTCAACGTCATTTATTTTGGCCAATGCTCTTTCCAGCTACTAGTAAAGCCATTCCCATTATAAAACGAGTTCCCTTGAGTTTGTTTTCAGTTCGGCCTTACAATCTTTATTTTCCTCCAAGTGGAGATGCTTTTCTCCAAGCTTCTTTCTGGACTACCTTTCCCTTGCTCTTCAGTTCGCAGCTCGGCAGACAACTCACTCTTATCTCCATTGTCTCTAGGCCCTTTGTGCTCCTCAACTCTAAACGGCCTGTAGAACCCAGGGCCATTAGAATCCCGCCGATGCTAGACTGTTGCTAGGGCAGTTGCCGTGGAGACTTCTGAGAGGACCAACCTTCGACATTCTAGTTACTGAATAAAGTTGGCGCCAGCGTCGCCAGGGGGTGCATCACTCGACTGATGACTACTGATACTACAACTTAATTTATTTCTTTTTATCCATGGACTAATACAGATGACTGTTGATTATTCATGTTCATTTATTTCTGATTTACTATTATCCACTAATCGTGAATATTGATTATTCATATTCATTTATTTCTGACTTACTATTATTGATGATTGATGACTATTGATATTTCTGCTTTATTTTTTTCCGGTTTACAATAAACTATGACTGATGACTATTGGTTTTTCATGTTCATTTATATCTGATTTACTATTATCCACGATGGTGAATATTGATTAATCATGTTCATTTATTTTTGAGTTACTATTATCTATGACTGATGACTATTG
>NW_021611495.1:0-1120 GCF_004785775.1 Grammomys surdaster | reverse complement strand
ATATTTCAGTTAGGACTTGTGTTTGCTTTAAAGCATAAACACTTGTAGCATCTGGTCATGTATACTTCATTGTTTCATATGGCATGTCCAAGTAAGTTGCTAGATTCCAGCAGAAAATCACATACAACTTACTGAACAAAAATATTGTAAAGATACGCATATTGCAATGCATTATTACTGCCATAGCTAAAGGCAAGTAGAACACAGTTGAAAATATTGAAATCACATTACATGTGACATTTCAGTTAGGACGTGTGATTGGTTTAAAGCATAAACTATTGTAACATCCAGCCAAGTATATTTCAATGCTTCATATGACATGTCCAAGAAATTTGCTTGATTCCAGCAGAAAAGCACTATACAGTTATAGAACTATCGTACTGTAAATACATGCGCATTGCAGTGCATTCATACTTCCAGAGCTTAAGGCAAGTACAACAGAGCTGATAACTTTGAAATCAGGTTATATGTGAAATTTCAGTTACGATGTGTGTTTAGTTTAAAGCATAAACACTTGTACCATTCAGCAAAGTATATTTCATTGTTTCATATGGCATGTCCAAGCAAGGTGCTAGATTCAAGCAGAAAAGCACTATACAATGTATTGAACAAACCTACAGCAAAGATGTGCGCATTGCAAAGAATCCGTACTTCCATAGCTAAACGCAAGTACAACACGGCTGACAAAACTGAAATCATGCTACATGTGACATTTCAGTTAGGACAAGTGTTTGCTTTAAGCATAAACACTTGTACCACCTGGCCATGTAGACTTCATTTGTTCATATGTCATGTCCAATAAAGTTGCTAGATTCCAGGAGAAAAGACCTATACAACAAATTAAACAAAACTTCTATACAACGCACAGCAATGCATTCATACTTCCAGAGCTAAAGGCAAGTACAATACAGCTCAAATACTTAAACAACGTTATATGGGACATTTCAGTTAGGACTTGTGTTTGCTTTAAAGCTTATACACTTGTACCATCCGGTCTTGTATACATCATTGTTTCATATGGCATGTCCAAGTAAGTTGCTTGATTCAAGCAGAAAAGCGGTATACATCTTATTGATCACATGTACTGTAAAGATACGCATATTGCAATGCATTAGTACTT
>NW_021611494.1:0-1037 GCF_004785775.1 Grammomys surdaster | reverse complement strand
ACTATTTTTCCTGAATTTTTCACTAGCTGTTTCCACAGTGTTTTCAGTTATATTAATTTATTGCCAAGTAAATGTTCAATTTCATCAGGAAAAAATATTTTAACTCACATTCCTTTACAAATCAAATGTTCTGCTTATCAATTATCTATATTTTATGAATTTTAAATGCAAATTTCTCCTTTTTCATAAATTTCTTTGATTTTTCTTTGGTTTGATTTTTCCAAAGTGTTTTCAATTTTATGATTTTTTTGCCAAGTAAATGTTCAATTTTATTTGGAAAAACTATTTTAAATCACATTCCTTTACAAATCAAATGGTCTCCTTATCAATTTTAAATCTTTTATGAGTGTTCAATACAAATTTCTCTTTGTTCATTACTTTCTTTTATTTCTCTTCCGTTAGATTATAGTTTATTATTAGCTATTTTATTTTTCTTCAAGTTTTCACTAGTTTTCCTGAATTTTTCACTAGCTTTCTCCACAGTGTTTTCAACTTTATGAATTTTTTGCCAAGTAAATGTTCAATTTTAGCAGGAAAACTGATTTAAATCACATTCATTTACAAATCAAACGGTCTCCTTATCAATTTTCTATCTTTTCTGAATTTTAAAACAAATTTTCTCCTTTTTCATAAATTTCTTTGATATATTTTTTGTTTGATTTTTCCACAATGATTTCAGTTTTATGAAATTTTTGCCAAGTAAATGTTCAATTTTATCAGGAAATACTGTTTTAAATCACATTCCTCAACAAATCAAATGTTCTGCTTATCAATTTCATTATTTTTATGAATTTTAAAAGCAAATTTCTTTTTGTTCATAACTTTCTTTGATTTTTCTTCCGTTTGATTATAGTTTATTATTGGTTTTGTAATTTTTCTTCAAGTTTTCACTATTTATCCAGAATTTATCACTAGGTTTTTCCATGGTGCTTTCAGTTTATGAATTTTTTGCCAAGTAAATGGTCAATTTTATGAGGAAAAACTGTCTTAAATCACATATCTTTACAAATCAAATGGTCTCCTTATCAATTTACTAT
>NW_021611493.1:0-2303 GCF_004785775.1 Grammomys surdaster | reverse complement strand
TATTATTAAATAAAGATATTGACAGAATTGGTTATTAAATAAAGATATTGACAGAATTGGTTTTTAAATAAAGATATTGACAGAATTGGTTATTACATAATTGATTATTAAATAAAGATATTGACAAAATTGGTTACTAAATAAAGATATTGATAGAACTATTTATTAATAAAATATATTGACAGAATTTGTTATTGAATAAAGATATTGTCAGAATTGGTTTTAAAATAAAAATGTTGACAGAATTGGTTCTTAAATAAAGATATTGACAAAAATGTTTATTAAAAAAAGATATTGACAGAATTGGTTTTTAAATAAAGATACTGACAGAATTGGTTTTTAAAAAAGATATTGACAGAAATAGTTATTACCGAACTGATTACAAAATAAAGGTATTGACAGAATTGGTTACTAAATAAAGATATTGACAGAATTGGTTATTACAAAATTGTTTATTAAAAAACGATATTCACAGAATTGGTTCCTAAATAAAGATACTGACAGAATTGGTATTTAAATAAAGATGTTGACAGAATTGGTTTTTAAATAAAGATACTGACAGAATTGGTTATTAAACAAAGATATTGACAGAATTGGTTATTACAGAATTGATTATTAAATAAAGATATTTACAGAATTGATTTTAAAATAAAGACATTGACAGAACTCCTTATTACAGAATTGATTATTAGATAAAGATATTGACAGAATTGGTTATTAAATAAAGATATTGACAGAAGTGGTTATTACAGTATTGATTATTAAATAGATATTGACAGAATTGGTTATTAAATAAAAATATTGACAGAACTGTTTATTAAATAAAGATATTGACAGAATTGGTTATTAGAAAATTATTTATAAAATAACGATATTGACAGAATTGGTTATTAAATAAATATATTGATGGAATTTGTTGTTAAATGAAGATATTGACAGTATTGGTTATTACAGAACTTATTATTAGATAAGAATATTGACAGAATTTTTTATTAAATAAAGACATTGACAGAATTGATTTTTAAATAAAGATATTGACATAATTGGTTTTTAAATAAAGATATTGAGAGAACTGTTTATTACATAAAGATATTGACAGAATTGGTTATTTCAAAATTGATTACTAAATAACGATATTGAAAGAATTGTATTTTAAATAATGATATTGAGAGAATTTGTGTTTAAATAAAGATGTTGACAGAACTGGTTTTTAAAGATATTGACAGAATACGTCATTACATAATTGGTTATTAAATAAAGATATTGACAGAATTTGTTTTTAAATAAAGATGTTGACAGAACTGTTTATTAAATAAAGATATTGACAGAATTGGTTTTTAAACAAAGATATTGACATAATTGGTTTTTAAATAAGGATATTGACAGAATTGGTTATTAAATAAATCTATTGACAGAATTGGTTGTTAAATAAAGTTATTGACAGAATTGGTTGTTAAATAAAGATATTGACAGTATTGGTTATTACAAAACTGGTTTAAAATAAAGATATTTACAGAATTGGTTATTAAATAAATCTATTGACAGAAGGGTTTATTACAGAATTGATTATTAAATAGATATTGACAGAATTGGTTTCTAAATAAAGATATTGACAGAATTGTTGTTTAAATTAATATGTTGACAGAATTGGTTTTTAAATGAAGATATTCACAGAATTAGTTATTAAATAATGATATTGACAGAATTGGTTATTAGAGAATTGATTATTAAATAAAGATATTTACAGAAATGGTTTCAAAATAAAGACATTGACAGAACAGCTCATTCCAGAATTGATCATTAAATAAAGACATTGGCAGAATTGGTTATTAACTAAAGACATTGAAAGAAGTGGTTATTACAGAATTGATTATTAGATAGAAATTGACAGAATTGGTTGCTAAATAAAGATATTGATAAAACTGTTTATCAAATAAAGATATTGATAGAATTGGTTATTAGAAAATTGATTATTAAATAACTATATTGACCGAATTGGTTTTTAAATAAAGATATTGACAGAATTAGTTATTAAATAAAGATATTGACAGAACTGGTTATTACAGAAGTGATTATTAAATAAAGATATTTAGTAAATTTGTTTCAAATAAAGATATTGACAGAACTGCTTATTACAGAATTGATTATTAAATAAAGATATTAACTGAATTGGTTATTAAATAAAGATATTGACAGAACTGTTTATTAAATAAAGATATTGTCAGAATTGGTTACTAAATAAAGATATTGACAGAATTGGTTTTTAAACAAAGATATTGACAGAAATGGTTTTTAAATAAAGA
>NW_021611492.1:0-1058 GCF_004785775.1 Grammomys surdaster | reverse complement strand
TTGACAGAATTGGTTATTAAATAAATTTATTTTTCAGAATTGGTTTCTAAATAAAGATATTGACAGTATTGGTTATTACAGAACTGATTTTAAATAAAGATATTTACAGAATTTGTTTTAAAATAAAGACATTGACAGAACTGCTTATTACAGAATTGATTATTAAACAAAGATACTGACAGAATAGGTTATTAAATAAAGATATTGATAGAAATGTTTATTAAATACAGAAATAGACAGAATTGTTTATTTAATAAAGATATTGACAGAAACTGTTTTTAAATAAAGATATTGACAGAATTGGTTATTAAATAATGATATTGACAGAATTGATTAAATAAAGATATTGACAGAGTCGGTTATTAAATAAAGATATTGTCAGAACTGGTTTTTAATTAAAAATATTGACACAATTGGTTTTTAAATAAAGATATTAACAGAATTGTTTACTAAACAAAGATATTGACAGAATTGGTTATTAAATAAAGATATTGACAGAAATATTTATTAAATAAAGATATAGACAGAATTGGTTATTTAATAAAGATATTGACAGAACTGTTTATTTAATAAAGATATGAACAGAATTGGTTTTTAAATAAAGATATTGAAAGAATTGGTTTTTAACAAAGATATTGACAGAATCAGTTATTATAGATACTGACAGTATTGTTTATTAAATGAAGACATTTACAGAATTGGTTTTAAAATAAAGATATTGACAGAATTGGTTTTTAAATAAAGATATTGACAGAACTGTTTATTAAATAAAGATATTGACAAAACTGTTTTTTAAATAAAGATATTGACAGAATTGGTTATTTCAAAATTGATTTTTAAATAACAATATTGACAGAATTGGATTTTAAATAAAGATATTGAGAGAATTGGTGTTTAAATAAAGATGTTGACAGAACTGGTTTTTAAATAAAGATATTGACAGAATACGTTATTACATAATTGGTTATTAAATAAAGGTATTGACAGAACTGGTTTTTAAAGAAAGATATCGACAGAATACATTATTACATAATTGGTTATTAAATAAAGATATTGAC
>NW_021611491.1:0-1038 GCF_004785775.1 Grammomys surdaster | reverse complement strand
CTGTTTTAAGTCACATTCCTTTACAAATCAAATGGTCTCCTTATCAGTTTTCTATCTTTTCTGAATTTTAAATCAAAATTTCTCCGTTTTCATAAATTTGTTTGATATCTGTTTTGTTTGATTTTACCACAGTGTTTTCAGTTTTATGAATTTTTTGCCATGTAGATGTTCAATTTTCTCAGGAAATACTGTTTTAAATCACATTCCTTTACAAATAAAGTGGTCTCCTTATCAATTTTCTATTTTTTATGAATGTTCAATACAAATATCTCCATGTTCATAACTTTCTTTGATTTCTGTTCCGTTTGATTATAGATTTTCATTGGCTTTTTAGTTTTTCTTCCAGTTTTCACAATTTTTCCTGAATTTTTCACTAGCTTTTTCACAGTGTTTTCAATTTTATGAATTTTTTGCCAAGTAAATGTTCAATTTTATCAGGAAAAACTGTTTTAAGTCACATTCCTTTCCAAATCAAATGTTCCATTATCAATTTTCTATATTTTCTGAATTTTAAATAAAAATTCTTCTTTTTCATAAATTACTTTGATATCTCTTTTGTTTGATTTTTCCACAGTGTTTTCAGTTTAATGAATATTTTGCCATGTAAATGTTCAATTTTCTCAATAAAAACTGTTTTAAATCATATTCCTTTGCAAATCAAACTGTATCTTTATCAATTTTCTATTTGTTATGAATTTTAAAAGCAAATTTCTGCTTGTTAATAACTTTCTTTGAATTCTCTTCCATTTGATTTTAGTTTATCATTGGCTTTTTAATAGTTATTCAAGTTTTCACTATTCTTCCTGAATATTTAACTAGCTTTTTCCACAGTGTTTTCAATTTTATGAATTTTTTGACAAGTAAATGTTCAATTTTATCAGGAAAAACTGTTTTAAGTCACATTCCTTTACAAATCAAATGGTCTCCTTATCAATTTTCTATCTTTTCTGAATTTTAAACCAAATTTTATGCTTTTTCATAAATTTCTTTGTTATCTCTCTTGTTTGATTTTTCCACGGTGTTTTCAGTTTTATGAAT
>NW_021611490.1:0-1060 GCF_004785775.1 Grammomys surdaster | reverse complement strand
GTTTCTGCTTTAAACCAAACACACTTCCTAACTGAAATGTCACATATAAAATGATTTAGGTGTTTTCAGCTCTGTTGTACTTGCCTTTATCTCTGGAAGTAATAATACACTGCAATTCGCTTATTTTTACATTAGCCTTATTCAGTATGTTCTATTGTGCTTTTCTGCTGCAATCTAGCAACTTACTTGAACATTCAGTATGAATCGATGAAAGATACATGGCCGGCTGGTACAAGTGTTTATGCTTAAACCAAAAACTCTTCCTAACTGAAATGTCACATATAACATGATTTAGGTGTTTTCAGCTTTGTTGTATTTGCCTTTATCTCTGGAAGTAAGAATACACTGCATTTCGCGTATTTTAACATTAGCTTTGTTCAATACGTTCTATAGTGCTTTTCTGCTGGAATCTAGCAACTTACTGGAACATTCCAATTGAAACACTGAATGGTACATGTCCGGATGTTACATGTGTTTCTGCTTTAAACCAAACACGCTTCCTAACTGAAATGTCACATGTAACATGATTTAGGTGTTTTCAGGTCTGTTGTACTACCTTTATCTCTGAAAGTAAGAAAACACTGCAATTCAGGTATTTTTACATTAGCTTTGTTCCATACCTTCTATAGTGCTTTTCTGCTGGAATTTAGCAACTTACTTGAACATTCCAAATGAAACACTGAATGGTACATGTCCGGATGTTACATGTGTTTCTGCTTTAAACCAAACACGCTTCCTAACTGAAATGTCACATGTAACATGATTTAGGTGTTTTCAGCTTTGTTGTACTTGCCTTTATCTCTAGAAGTAAGAATACACTGCAATTCGAGTATTTTTACATTAGCTTTGTTCAATACTTTCCATAGTACTTTTCTGCTGGAATCTAGCAACTTACTTGAACATTCCAAATGAAACACTGAAAGATACATGTCCGGATATTACAAGTGTTTCTGCTTTAAACCAAACACGCTTCCTAACTGAAATGTCACATGTAACATGATTTAGGTGTTTTCAGCTCTCTTGTACTTGCCTTTATCTCTGGAAGTATGAATACACTGCA
>NW_021611489.1:0-1033 GCF_004785775.1 Grammomys surdaster | reverse complement strand
TACTTGGCAAAAATTCATGAAATTGAAAACACTGTGGAAAAATCAAACAAAAGAGATATCAAAGAACTTTTTGAAAAAGGAGTAATTTGCATTTAAAATTCATAAAAACAGAAAATTGATAAGGAGACCATTTGATTTGTAAAGGAATGTGATTTAAAACAGTTTCTCCTGATAAAATTGAACATTTACTTAGCAAGAAATTCATGAAATTGAAAACATTGGGGAATAATCAAACAAAAGAGATATCAAAGAAATTTTTAAAAACGAGAAATTTGCATTTAAAATTCATAAAATATAGAAAATTGATAAGGAGACCATTTGATTTCTAAAGGAATGTGATGTAAAAGAATTTTTTCCTTATAAAATTGAACATTTACTTGGCAAAAAATTGATAAAGTTGAAACACTGTAGAAAAAGCTAGTGAAAAATTGAGGAAAAATAGTGAAAACTTGAAGAAAAATTACAAAGCCAATAATAAAGTATAATAAACAGAAGAGAAATCAAAGAATGTTATGAACAAGGAGAAATTTGGGTTTAAAATTCATAAAAAATAGAAAATTGATAAGGAAACAATTTGATTTGTACACGATTGTGATTTAAAAGAGTTCTTCCAAATAAAATTGATCATTTAGTTGACAAAAAATTCAGAAAATTGAAAACACTGTAGAAAAATCAAACAAAAGAGATATCAAACAAATTTATGAAAAAGGAGAAATTTGCATTTAAAATTCATAAAAAATGGAAAATTGATATGGAGACCATTTGATTTGTAAAGGAATTTGATTTAAAACAGTTTTTCCTGGTAAAATTGAACATTTACTTGGCAAGAAATTCATAAAATTGAAAACACTGTGGAAAAATCAAACAAAAGAGATATCAAAGAAATTTATGAAAAAGAAGAAATTTTCACTTAAAATTCATAAAAAATAGAAAATTCATAAGGAGAACATTTGATTTGTAAAGAATGTGATTTAAAACAGTTTTTTCTGCTAAAATTGAACATTTACTTGGCAAAAAATTCATAAAATTGAAA
>NW_021611488.1:0-1042 GCF_004785775.1 Grammomys surdaster | reverse complement strand
CAATAGTCATCAGTCATAGTTCATAGTAAATCAGAAACATATTAAGCGAACAACAATTGTCATCAGTCATAGATATTAGTAAGTCAGAAATAAATGAACAGGAATAATCAATATTCACCATTCGTAGATTATGGTAAATCTGAATAAAATGAACATGAATAATCAATATTCACCGTTTGTAGATAATGGTAAATCTGAAAAAAATGAACATGAATATTCAATATTCATCACTCATAATTTATAGGAAATCAGAAATAAATAAAGCTGAAATATCCGTAGTCATCAGTCATGGATAATATTAAGTAAGAAATAAATGAACAGGAATAATCAATATTCACCATTCGTGGATAATGATTAATTAAAAATAAATGAACATGAAAAATCAATAGTCCTCACTCATAGTTCATTGGAAATCAGAAATAAATAAAGGTGTAGTATCAATTGTCAATAGTCATAGATAATAGTAAGACAGAAATAAATGAACATGAATAATCAATATTTTTAGCACTCGTTCATAATAGTAAATCAGAAAAAATTGAACGTGAATAATCGATAGTCATCAGTCATAGTTCATAGTAAATCAGAAATATATAAAGCTGAAGTATCAATAGTCATCAGTCATAGATAATAGTAAGTCCGAAATAAATGAACATGAATAATCAATGTTCACAATTCGTGGATAATATAAATCAGATATTAATGAACATGAATAATCAATAGTCATCAGTAATACTTAATAGTATACCAGACAAAAATAAAGCTGAAATGTCAACAGTCATCAGTCATACATAATAGTATGTCAGAAATAAATGAACATGAATAATCAATACTCAGCATTTGTGGATAATAGTAAATCAGAAATAAATGAACATGAATAATCAGTAGTCATCTGTCATAGTTCATAATAAATCAGAATCATATAAAGCTGAAATATCAATTTTCATGAGTCATAGAAAATAGTTAGTCTGAAATAAATGAAAATGAATATTCAATAATCACCATTCGTGGATAATAGTAAGTCAGAAATAAATGAATATGATTA
>NW_021611487.1:0-2051 GCF_004785775.1 Grammomys surdaster | reverse complement strand
GATACATGGCCGGGTGTTAAAAGTGTTTCTGCTTTAAACCAAACACATTTCCTAAATGAAATGTCAGAGTTAACATGATTTAGGTTTTTTCAGCTCTGTTGTACTTGCCTTTAGCTCTGGAAGGAAGAATACACTGCAATGCGTGTATCTTTACATGAGGTTTGTTCAGTATGTTCTATATTGGTTTTCTGCTGGAATCTAGCAACTTACTTGGACATTCCACAGGAAACAATGTAAGATACATGGCCCGGTGCTAAAAGTGTTTCTGCTTTAAACCAAACACACTTCCTAACTGAAATGTCAGAGGTAACATGATTTAGGTTTTTTTTCAGCTCTGTTGTACTTGCCTTTAGCTCTGGAAGTAAGAATACACTGCTATGCGTGTATCTTTACATGAGGTTTGTTCAGTATGTTCTATAGTGCTTTTCTGCTGGAATCTAGCAACTTACTTGGACATTCCATATGAAAGAATATAAGATACATGGCCTGCTGTTAAAAGTGTTTCTGCAGTAAACCAAACACACTTCCTAACTGAAATGACACATGTAACATGATTTAGGTGTTTTCAGCTCTGTTGTACTTGACTTTAGCTCTGGAAGTAAGAAAATACTGCAATGCATGTATCTTTAAATGAAGTATGTTCAATATGTTCTATAGTGCTTTTGTGCTGGAATCTAGCAACTTACTTGGACATTCCATATGTAACATTGAAAGATACATGGCCGGGTGTTTAAAGTGTTTCTACATTAAACCAAACACACTTCCTAACTTAAATGTCACTAGTAACATGATTTAGGTGTTTTCAGCTGTGTTGTACTTGCCTATAGCTCTGAAATTAAGAATACACTGCAATGGGTGTATTTTTACATGAGGTTTGTCCAATAAGTTCTATAGTGCTTTTCTGCTGGCATGTAGCAACTTACTTGGTCATTCCATATGTAACAACGAAAGATACATGGCCCGGTTTTAAAAGGGTTTCTCCTGTAAACCAAATACACTTCCTAACTCTAATGTCACAGGTAACATTATTTAGGTGTTCTCAGCTGTGTTGTAATTGCCTTTAGCTCTGGAAGTAAGAATACACTGCAATGCGTGTACCTTTACATGAGATTTGTTATGTACATTCTAATGTGCTTTTCTGCTGGAATCTAGCAACTTACTTGGACATTCCATATGTATCAATGAAAGAAACATGGCCGGGTGTTCAATGTGTTTCTGCTTTAAATCAAACACACTTCCTAACTGAAATATCACATGTAACGTGATTTAGGTGTTTTCAACTCTGTTGTACATGCCTTTAGCTCTGGAAGTAAGAATACACTGCAATGCGTGTATCTTTACATGAGGTTTGTTCAGTATGTTCTATAGTGATTTTCTGCTGGAATCTAGCAACTTACTTGGACATTCCATATGAAACAATATAAGATACATGGCCTGGTGATAAAAGTGTTTCTGCAGTAAACCAAACACACTTCCTAACTGAAATGTCACATGTAACATGATCTAGGTGTTTTCAGCTCTGTTCTACTTGCCTTTAGTTCTGGAAGTAAGAATACACGGCAATGCATGTTTGTTTACATGAGGTTTGTTCAATAGGTTCTATAGTGCATTTCTGCTGGAATCTAGCAACTTACTTGGACATTCCATATGAAACAATGTAGGATACATGGCTGGGTGTTAAAAGTGTTTCAGCTTTAAACCAAACACACTTCCTAACTGAAATGTCACAAGTAACAAGATTTAGGTGTTTTCAGCTGTGTTGTACTTGCCTTTAGCTCTGGAAGGAAGAGTACACTGTAATGCGTGTATCTTTACATGAGGTTTGTTCACTATGTTCTATAGTGCTTTTCTGCTGGAATCTAGCAACTTACCTGGACATTCCATATGAAACGATGTAAGATACATGGCCAGGTGTTAAAAGTGTTTCTGCTTTAAGTCAAACACAATTCCTAACAGAAATGTCACAGGTAACATGATTTAGGTGTTTCCAGCTGTGTTTTACTTGTCTTTAGCTCTGGAAGTAAGAAAACAATGCAAGGCATGTATCTTTA
>NW_021611486.1:0-1177 GCF_004785775.1 Grammomys surdaster | reverse complement strand
AGATCAAATGGTCTCCTTATCAATTTTCTATTTTTTATGATTTTTAAATGCAAATTACTTCTTTTTCATAAAGTTCTTTGATATCTCTTTTGTGTGATTTTTCCCCAGTGTTTTCAATTTCATGAATTTTTGCCATGTAAATGTTCAATTTTATCAGGAGAAACTGTTTTTAATCACATTCCTTTACAAATGAAATGTTCTCCTTATCAATTTTCTTTTTTTTTAATTTTCAATACAAATTTCTCCGTTTCATAAATTTGTTTGATATCTCTTTTGTTTGATTTTTCCACACTGTTTTCAATTTAATGAATTTTTTGCCAAGTAAATGATCAATTTTATCAGGAAAAAATGTTTCATATCACATTCCTGTACAAATCAAATGGTCTCCTTATCAATTTTCTATTTTTTATAATTTTCAACAAATTTCTCCGTTTTAAAAAGTTTCTATGATATCTCTTTTGTTTGATTTTTCCACAGTGTTTTCAATTTCATGAATTTTTGCCAAGTATATGTTCAATTTTGTCAGGAAAAAAGATTTAAATAACATTCCCTTACAAATCAAATGGTCTCCTTATCAATATTCTAATTTTATGAATTTTAAATACAAATTACTCCTTTTTCATAAAGTTCTTTGGTATCACTTTTGTTTGATTTTTCCACAATCTTTTCAATTTTATGAATTTTTGCCAAGTAAATGTTCCATTTTATCAGGAGAAACTGTTTTAAATCCCATTCCTTTACATATCAAATGTTCTCCTTATCAATTTTCCTTTTTTTATAATTTTCAATAGAAATTTCTCCTTTTTCATAAATTTGTTTGATATCTCTTTTGTTTGATTTTTCAACAGTGTTTTCAATTTTCTGAATTTTTTGTCAAGTAAATGATCAATTTTATCTGGAAGAACACTTTTAAATCACAGTCCTGTACAAATCAAATTGTTTCCTTATCAATTTTCTATTTTTTATGAATTTCTCCTTGTTCATAACATTCTTTGATTTCTCTTCTGTTTGATTATACTTGATTATTGGCTTTGTAATTTTTCTTCAAGTTTTCACTATTTTTCCTCAATTTTTCACTAGCTTTTTCTACAGTGTTTTCAATTTTATCAATTTTTTGCCAAGTAAATGTTTAATTTTATCAGGAAAAACTGTTTTACATCACATTCCTTTACAAATC
>NW_021611485.1:0-1001 GCF_004785775.1 Grammomys surdaster | reverse complement strand
GGTGTGGTGGGGCTCCATGTCTTTAATCCCATCATTCTGGAGGCAGAGGTGTGTAGATCGATCTCTCTCTCTCTCTCTCTCTCTCTGTCTCTGTGTGTGTGTCTGTGTGTAGGAGGAAGGCAGGCCTGATATAGGTAATGATTTCTAGCTACTGACCCCTGCTTTAAAAAAGAAATGAGGAGGAAAACGATAGATATGATTAACTTGGAATGAACTGTACAGAATATAAAGAAAGAAACAGACAAAAAAAAATGTTGAAGTCAGTAATGGGGTGGCCTGCTTGGCTTAGACAAAAAGGTCCAGGACTGCCCTGAGAGCAGCTAACCATAACCCTAACCCTAACCCCTAACCCCTAACCCCAACCCTAACCCCTAACCCCTAACCCCTAACCCTAACCCCTAACCCCTAACCCTAACCCTAACCCTAACCCTAACCCTAACCCACACCCAAAGAAAGAAAAAAAAAAAAAAAAAGCCGGGCAGTGGTGGTGCATGCCTTTAAACCCAGCACTTGAGAGGCACAAGTAGGCGGATTTCTGAGTTCGAGGCCATCCTGGTCTACATACAGAATGAGTTCCAGGACAGCCAGGGTTACACAGAAGAGAGATCCTGTCTCAAAAAAAAAAAAAAAAACAAACCCACACACACAAAAACTGGCATCAGTTACTACTCTGTCTTTGGGTCTCTATGGTCGCATGAGTTTGGTTTTGTTTCTTTGTTTCTGTTTTTGTTTTTCTTTCTTTTTTTCTTTCTTTCTGTTTTTTTGTTTCTTTTTTTTTGTTTTGTTTTGTTTTGTTTTGTGTTTTTTGTTTTTCGAGACAGGGCTTCTCTTTATAGTCCGGGATGTCCTGGAACTCACTCTGTAGACCAGGCTGGCCTGGAACTCAGAGGAAAATGACATGGCTCACTGGAAGTAAGCCTGTGTCATATGGAATGGGTACCCACAATATGATTTATCTTACCCAAGGTGACACGTGGCATGATGGTGGACAACCACACAAT
>NW_021611484.1:0-1455 GCF_004785775.1 Grammomys surdaster | reverse complement strand
TCAGTGAATCATATTTATGCTGATATAGATTTTTTACCTATTTTGACTGGCTAACTGGCTAGCTAAGTAAGTAAGTAAGTAAGTAAGTAAGTCTGCCTGGCATACAGAAGGAGTTCCAGGATGACTGATTATATTTATCTTTCCTTATGTGTTTTAATTACAAAAAAAAAAATGACAAAAATGTAAAATGTTTGATTCCTCTGGAACTTAAAAGAGATAGGTGTATGTCTGTGTGTGTCTGTGTGTCTGTGTGTTTCTGTAGCTGTTTGTAAATTAATACTACTTGTGTGTGTGTGTGTGTGTGTGTGTTTGTGTTTCCATGGCCAAGCTAAGCCCCACCCAAGATTTATGTTTTAGAGATCTTTCCTTATTTATTTTTGTGACTTGGCTGGTGAAGGCACTAGGCCACCTCACTTTCTGGAAAAAAAATAAAAAAGAAAGAAAAGAAAGAAAGAAAGAAAGAAAGAAAGAAAGAAAGAAAGAAAGAAAGAAAGAGCAAAAACAACTAACAAACCAACCAAAGAAATTTAAAAGGATTGATTCATCTAGCATTGAAAAGAAATAGACAAGCCCGGCAGTGGTGGCGCACGGCTTTAATCCCAGTACTTGGGAGGCAGAGGCAGGTGGATTTCTGAGTTCGAGGCCAGCCTGGTCTACAGAGTGAGTTCCAGGACAGCCAGGGCTATACAGAGAAACCCTGTCTCGAAAAAACAAAAAAACAAAAAACAAAACAAAAAAAAAGAAATAGACAAAAGGTAGGAGAAAAACATGTAGCTGTGCCTTCTGGTGGCTTTTTGGTGCCTCCTCACCATTCTAAACACTCAAACTTGGCTTAAAATTAAGTTCTGTTCCCCTAGAGGCTGTGAAAGAAAGAGAGAAAACAGAAGCAACCTGAAACAGTAGGCACATGGCCGAGCCATTTCCATCTTGGTAAGGTCAGTCAGCAGCCAGGATGGCTGCCATCCACATGTTGCCCCACACCCACCCCGTTATGTGAAGGAAAAAGCAATTTTTATAAGTGTTAGGATAAGCCTTGCACATCACTAGAAGAGCAGGGCAGATACCTAACTTCTATGTGATTAGAATTAAGTGATCTCACTGTCCCTGTCTCTCTCTGTATCTCTCTGTCTCTCTCTGTCTCTCTCTGTACTGAAGTTCAGAAAGATGGAATGTTAACCCATAAGTATCCCCTTTTTCCTAAAATTCATGCCCCCCTTCTGCATGTGGGTGTGTGTTTTATTTCAAGTGTGAGTGCTGTTCCTTGCCCTCTAGTGGGCTTGTGTCTGATTTCTTTAAACTTTTCTAATTTTTTAAAGAAGAATAATTTATTTATTTATTTTATGTATAGGAGTACACTGTAGCTGTCTTCAGACATACCAAAAGTGGGAACCAGATCACATTACAGATGGTTACGAGCTACCATGTGGTTGCTGGGAATTGAACTCAGGACCTATA
>NW_021611483.1:0-4092 GCF_004785775.1 Grammomys surdaster | reverse complement strand
TTTCTACCTTTCCTGTCCTCTTCTCTATCCTTCCTTCTTAGGTAAAAGGGAGGGAGGAAAGAAAGGGGGGATATAGTAGTATCATAGAAATCATAGAAATAGACAAATAGGGATAGGTTAGCAAATTTTCTCTTAAGTGAAACATTACATAGGTATATCTTACATTGGTAGAAACCTCTATAATTGATACAAAATTGAAGCTATAATCTCTTACGTTGGTATAGAATTTATTTTGTACAGATTTAAGGTTTTCACTGGTATGAGTTTTTTTATTGATATAAAAGTGGGATTAATATTGTTACTCTCATACATGCAATGTGCCTATATAACTCATTTAGAAATACAAAGCTTAGATCTAGTCCTTTTTTAACTTTTTACAAACTGATTTGAGCAGGGCAGTGGTGGCACATGCCGTTAATGCCAGCACTTGGGAGGCAGAGGCAGGCAGATTTCTGACTTCGAGGCCAGCCTGGTCTACAGAGTGAGTTCCAGGACAGCCAGTGCTATACAGAAAAACCCTGTCTCGAAAGACCTTTAAAAAAAAAAATGATTTGAGATGGTTAGTCTGTGAGTTAAGGGCCTATAGCAATTGCATGGCTCTGAGTTTATTGTTAGGGTTTTTTCTAGATTTTAATTAGAAATAGCTGAGAGGAGTTAATGGCCAACAGTCCAGATTGCTTTATATAGATAGTTGGTTTTCAAAAACATCAGAAGTCCATGGAAGTGATGTTACTAACATTTCTGTATTAATGTTCATTTTGATTAGAGACCTGTCTGCTCCTGATAGCTTCCCTGTCTTGGATTCTAAGAAGAAATTGATCATTTTTGTAGTTACTCCAGTTGTGGTGAGACAGCCACTAGGCAAGAACTGCCTCATTTCTTTTTTTGGGGGGGTGGGGAATGGGAGGGGTTTCGAGATAGGGTTTCTCTGTTTAGCCTTGGCTGTCCTGGATCTCACTCTGTAGACCAGGCTAGCCTCGAACTCTCAAACTCAGAAATCCGCCTGCCTCTGCCTCCCAAGTGCTGGGATTAAAGGCCTGCTCCACCACTGCCAGGCTCGCCTCATTTCATCTACAGAAAAAGTACTGTCCAGAAAAGGGACACACTTGTGGAATGGTCGACTGATTATATCTGCCAAGACAGAGTAATCAGCCCTTAAAAATTCTGCATTACTATGTCTGTCATATGATTCTGGGCCAGAAGGCTGAAGACCAGATGCTCCAGTGTTTGAAGTAAGAGACTGTCCAGGTGTTCAGCAGTCTAGATAAAACTGGCTAAGTTTTGGAAGCCATGCTTTGCGCTTCCCATATCTTCAGTTAATTCAGTCATTCTGGATTTCTGATGGGGTTGAAGACTTATACTCTCACAGCCAACACAGGCTATTTACTTTGAGAGATTGGTTTTCAGATGACATTCATTCTAAAGACAGGACATTGGCCAGGTTCAGAACTAAGTCTTTTAGTTAAGAGAGATGGCAAAGGTTATATTTAGTTAACAAAAATGATGGACTGGGTATTAGGTCTATCATGCACTTTAACAATTACAACCTGGTAATATAGTTTGTGTTCAATTTATATCTGAGAGAAAAGAGTCTTTTAATTGGACAAAAAGGGGAAAGAGTTTTGGATAGCCCCAGCCTTGTATTTTGATGCTAGTTCCACTTTCCTGGAAGGGGCTGCAGAGGAGGAGTGAGTCTGTACACTGGTGACTTCCTGGAACCTTCTGTCCAATTAAATCCCAAGTTATAAGGGATCTCATAGCTGGAATACAGTGGTGTAATGGTAAATCTGCCCAATCTAGGCATGCAGTTTATATCCATAATTATTGAGTTATGTTTTCCTTGACTGGTCTTATTTGGGTCGGAGATTTATCGCAACACTGGGATATTCACATGCTTCTAGGAGAAGGTCAGTATGAAGGTAATGCTAATCAGGTTGAGCTACCTACAGGAGTATATACACAGATTGCAATGGCTGCCCGCCGTGCTTGGAATCAATTACCTACTAAAGAGGATCTTAGTGGGAATTTATTTGATATTAAACAAGGCCCTGGTGAACCACTTCAGGAAACTGTGGACATGCTGCTGAAAACAGCTGGTAGAATTTTTGGAGATCCTGAAGCAAGACTTCCTTTTGTTACACAATTGGCTTATGAGAATGCTAATGCAGCCTGCTGCAAAGCTATCTGACCATACAAAGCACAGACATACATGGATACATTTGTCTTTGCACTGAAATTGGGCCCTCATACAATCAGGGTCTGGCCGTGGCTGCTTTCTTACAAGGGACCACTGTGGAAGCAATGCTTTCACAGAACCATGAAGATAAAAGATGTTTTAAATGTGGAGATATAGGTCATTTTAAAAATGACTGTCCCAGGAACAAAGGCACGAGCAACAATCAGGTCACCAAGGTCACTTGCCAGAAATTTGTCCATGGTGTGAGAAGGAAAATCTTTGGGCCAGGCCTCAGGATATAAGCCGAGATTAAGAACATTCAGGTTTGAATTCAGACTCTGAGCAGAGTGGGTGCAGCAGAAGCTTGTGTGACAGACATTCCTTTTGTCTTGATCATCATGACCAGGCCCTAGAAGGGTGTTTTCTGGAATTTGTTTATTGACTTGCTTGTTCCTTGAGAGGGAGGCCTCAGCTTCAGACCCAAAAGACATTCACAACAAACAGATTATGGGCCAGGAGTTAGAGATGATGATTATGCTGGAGGAATTAAAATTGTGCCTGCTTCCCTCCATGGCATTATAGCTGTGCCTGCTAACAAAAGAATTGCTCTAGAGTAAGAGAGGACAAGATTGGCCTTCAACTTGGCCTTTATCTGATACTCTCACTCAGCTAAAAGGAATTGGTTATTCAATTAATTCAAAACAAAGTTCAAACTTAAGATTTATGAAACTAATGGGGCACTACAGCCTGACTTGCCTACTCCAGCTGCCATTCCAGTAAATGCATATAAAATTACTATAGATTTAGAAGACTGTTTTCATACCATTCCTTTACATTTTGGTAAAGGTGAGAGATTTATACTGAGTGAATTTGCTTGTAATTTTTGAGAACCCATGAAGCGATATCATTAGAAAGGTTTGTCTCAAGGAATGATTAATAGCCTTAGGTTATATAAAAAATTTGTTGTTGCTTTACTACAAAAAGTTAAGCGTTTGAATCTCTCAGTGTATATTATTCATTGTATATTTCATTGGCCGATCTCTCTGAAGGAGTTTTTCTATAAGCCTTTGCTCTCTTATAATGAGCTTTAAAATTTTGGAGTGCTTGTTGCTCCAGAAAAGATTCAAAGGCAATATCTTTTCAATATTTAGGACCTCAGTTATATCTTAAGCAGATTGTAGCACAGAAAATTCCAATAAGAATACATAGTTGGGGCTGGAGAGATGGCTGAGCCTTTAAAGGCTAGACTCACAAGTAAAAATATTAGAGTTTAATTCCCAGGTGGCTCACAAATGTCTATAATGGGATCTAGTGCCCTCTTCTGGCTTGCAGGTGTACATGCAAAAAAATGGTTTACTTTCAATGATTTTCAAAAGTTGTTAGGAGATATTAATTGGCTAAAACCTCATTTTAAGGTTACCATAGGCCAGGCGTTGGTGGCGCACACCTTTAGTCCCAGCTCTTGGGAGGCAGAGGCAGGCAGATTTCTGAGTTCGAGAGTTCGAGGCTAGCTTGGTCTACAGAGTGAGTTCCAGGACAGTGGGGCTACACAGAGAAACCCTGTCTCAAAAAAAAAAAAAAAAAAAAAAAAAAAATAAAAAAAAAAAAAAAAAGCTTACCATAGGAGAACTTGAGCCACTGTTTGATATTCTCAAGAGGGATGTAAGTCTTAATTCCCCTTCTCATTAACTGATGAAGGAGAAATTGCTTTCTAGAAAGTAGAGTAAGCTGTTGTCAACAGATACATTATATAGACTATGATCAATTGTTGGGTGTTTGCATTATTTCTACTCATGTGCTCATAACAGCCCTTTTGCAAAAGAAACCATTAATGTAGATTCATCTTTCTTCATCTACATGTAAAGTTTGAACATCTTATTATGAAACTATTGCAGTGTTAATACAAGATTGTAAGA
>NW_021611482.1:0-3348 GCF_004785775.1 Grammomys surdaster | reverse complement strand
ATCAAAATGAGAAATTATAATGACTCTCATATTTTTCTTAAATGTGAACAGTTATTCTGACTCAATCATGTACTAGTATAGAAATCAATCCAATATTGAAAATTACAGTCTTCATGGGGAAGTCCAGTTCTGGACATTTTCAGAGACATATTTTGAAGTTACTTTCAGTTCTCTATGATACTATGTTTTCAAGAGTTAAGGCAGAATCTGGATTTCAAACAAATGTTAGTACATTTATTAAGGCTCCTTAATTGTCCACTTAAAATTGCTTTTGTTTCTTCTACAGTATTTAATGTGTGTTGCATTAATTGTATACTTTCTAACTGTGTTAGTGTATTGAAATCCAGCATGTCAGTTACAGAGATCTGTTGATGTAATTATTTAAAATTAGCCACTGGTCTAGGCGATTAACTAAGCTGCAGAAGCTCTGCCTAGGTCAGCCACCACATTTCTCAGCTGGAGGCCAAGTGCATACTGAAGCTAGAATTGGCCAGCCAGAAACACCAGCCCTGCCACCCACAAGATGCCAGTGTGGGAGATGGCTATGTCAATCTCTCATGCTGTTTCCACAAGGCTGGGCATTACCCAAACCATACAGCCATCCACAGGGGCCCAATAGGAAAACGAGACTCTAATGCTTACATTATCCAAAAGCTTGCATATATGGTAACGATCAGTATCAAGATGCCCATATAATCAGAAGTGTAACCCAATACCCAACCTAGGTATTCCAACTATCTTTGATTGCTACAGACACGTGAGCATCTGCCTCCATCATGCCTACACCTCTCCCCCTAACTCCTCCTCTTCCTTTTCCTCTTCCTACTCCTCCTCTTCTTCTCCTTACTCCTCCCACTTTAGCTCCTCCTACAGAGATCTATCAAGGAGCTTTTGTTTTATTGCCCCAAGTATCACAGAACCTTGATCTTCTGAAAGAATGCTTACAAGTGCTGGAAGAAGTGAGTCAGGCTTTAAGAAGAAAGAAGAGGGTAGTTGGCTTGATTATTGATGGTATAACATCTTTAATTACACACCTTGCTAACACCACTGTTTCTGCAACTGCTTTGACACAAGAAGTTAAGAGAGCTACTTTTGTTACTCATTTAGCAAAAAAATGTTACTAATGTGTTGAAAATACAAGAGGATTTAGATAGGCATTTGGAACAATGGATTGATGCTCTTTCTCCTATTCAAATTATTGAAAGGAGTTTCAGTGTTTATGAGTAAGGTGCCATCTCGAGTGTCATGCCAAATACCGTTATATTCATGTTAGTTCTAACATTTACAGGGGTAGTCATTATAATTAGGAAAAAGTCTAAAGACATTTGCAGTGTATTTGGCATGATTCTCACACCTCTCTGGATGTTTATAACTTTAAATACTGAGCTTAAGAATTTAAAGAATGGTACACTGCTAAGTGTTGGTACAGCAGGCACTGATGATAACATTACCCATGGCCTGAGGTCAGTATTTCTGTTTTGGTTAAGTTTCAAGAATGGCATATATAGCTTGATCATGCTAGCCCTTGTTGTCCTAGGAATACTTTTATTTCTGCCCATCGTGTTAAAGCTTGTCTTTAACAACATCAACATGTTGGCAGCCAAAGTACACGGCTTTAACCTGAAAATGGACCCCCAGACAGAGTTATTAAATTAACAGGCTGGCAAGCCAATGATGGGTATGATACTGCACAGAGCCTTACCAATCCAAAACAGAAGTGCATTGCTTTTGATAATGCATATTACACAATGGTTAATGAAGGAATTCTTGTCAGAAAGACCTAAGGCAGGCTCACTCTTGTTTGTGTAATAAGAAAAGGGGATAGGCGGGGAGAGCTTTTAGGGCTGCTTGGCAAGAATCTGACATTGGCCAAGGACAAGGAAGTGGGCTTCAGGCAGGAAGCTAACATTAGGCTAGAACAAAAAAGTAATTTCAGGCAGGAACCTAAATATTAGGCTAGAAAAAGGAAGTAATTTCAGGCAGGAATCTAAATTTTAGTCTAGAACAAGGTAGTAGGCTTCAGACATGAAAAGGACTTTGGTCTAGTCCAGGGAAGTTGGCTCAGATATTTTGCTCATCCTGATAAGCCCTTAGAAACAGTGATCATGGGATTGTTCATGGAATTTTGTTTATTTCCTTGCTTTTTCTTTGAATATTTGTGTTTACTGTCTTGCTTGTTCCTTCACTATTTGCATCTATTGTATTGTTATTTCTTCAACCTACAAGTGACCTTAATACTTGCATGTAACTAAGATGGTATAAATGCAAAAAAGGAGGAGAGGGGATGGGATAGGGGTTACTAATGAGGGGAAATTGGGAAAGGGAATGGCATCTGAAATGTGAATAAATAAATTATCCAATAAATAAATAATGCAAAGTCTTACAGAGAAACACAGGTGACAGACCTGTCTTACTCACACAATAGTAAATACATTCAAGTGGTTCTGAAAGTGGTTCTGAATACACATGAACACATACATCTGTACCTAGAAACAGAGAGAGAGAGAGAGAGAGAGAGAGAGAGAGAGAGAGAGAGAGAGAGAGAGAATGAAAAATGGAACAAAGAATCAAAGAGTCATATTTTAATTTTTATCTTTCAGAAATGATCCATCTTACAATATGTGGGCAACCTAGTCTGTAGGCTTCAATAACCATGGTTTTTGCTATCACATTCTTGTGAAAAGCTTCTGAAAACCTGTGGTGTACTTTGACTCCCTTGTTTGTCTGCAAAGGAGCAAGAAGTAGAGTTGAGGCCTCTAAGTGCAGCACCACCTGTGTACTTATCATCAATCAGAATGAAGAAATTTCTTCTGAGCCTCTAGAAAGGAGTTACCATGTCTTTCAATCTGCTTGAGAGGGGATGATGCATGCAGGACTGAGCAATGGGTGCTCAAAGAGCAAAGTTCAGTGATTCTCAATTTCCCTACCAGACACAACTGTGGAAGCAGCTTTCATCAGCGTATCCAACAGACTATGCAAGCTCACATACAGGATACTACACCTCAGAATCTACTGCTATTTATGATGTTGTTTGTTGTTGTTCCTGTACATCTATAAGAAAAAGGTTTAGTTTGTATATCTTAAAAACAATCAAGTATGTTTAAGTTGAAATGGAGAAAGTAGTATGTATATAGTTTTAACTCAATTGTTCATGCTTCATGTTAATATTTGGATTCTCAGACCTAACTATGAAAAACTAATTTTAAAATCAAGAGCTTCATGAATATCATGGTTGCTCTACTCTAGACCTGTCTCAGTCTTTCAAGGTCGCTAAAATATTTTACAATGTGCTGAATTGTCGAAAACTTAGTCAGGCAAAATGTCCATCTATACGTAAAAATAGTACAT
>NW_021611481.1:0-8586 GCF_004785775.1 Grammomys surdaster | reverse complement strand
GAAAACCTTCAATGAGGAGTAACACCTTTATTTAATTAATCCAAAAGATTTTACTACTCAAAAGTTATATGAAGCCAACAAAACATAGCTTCTGTGTATGTATATTTGCATAACCACATTAGGTAAAATAGCAGACTAATGATGTTAAATCTATAGATTTGAACCATTACAATGCTATGACCTTTCAATACATTTCTTCATGTTGTATTGACTGAAAACATAAAATTATTTTTGTTGCTACTTCATAACCACCATCTTGCTACCGTTAAGAATTATAATATAAATATCTGATATGAAGAATGACGTTAGGTAACCCGTGGTAAAGTTCATTTTACCTCCAGAGGGGTCATGACCCACAGCTTGAGAAAACACTGCATTAAATGATGATGATTTAGAAATGTAAGACAAAGACCTGTCTTTCAGCAATTGACAGAAAATCTCTCCTTCAGCAAAGTAACAAGAATCCACAGAAGGTTTAAGTTGCTATATTTTAGGTGATGTTTACTAATGAAAAAAATTTAAGAAAATTTATTTCAGGTCACATGTTGAAAACACATCTGACTTCCTTATCTAAAAGTAGAAAATTAAATTTTGTATTAATGCAGATTCAGATTTACTATTGTTTATCAAGGTTATGATGTCATCCTTTGGATAGGTTAGTTTTTCAGCTACTGTGATCAAATGGTATAAACAAACTTCTTAAGGTAGAGAAGGGTCAGTTGAGGTATTAGTTGGAGATAACAGTTCCTCATGACAGTGAAGTAACAGTAACAGGAAATGGGACAACACCTTTCTCCCTTTCTCTTTTTTATTCAGAGTGAACTCAAGTTACAGAATGTGTCCTCTGACATCTATTTTAAACTTTATTTTACTTTCATTTATTACAGTTTCCCCTTCTTCTACTCCTAGGAGATTCTTCCTACTTGAGCTAACCCAATTGAGGAATTCCCTTATAGGCTTGCCCTTAGGATAATAGTCTATAAAATTTATCAGAGATATGCCCATAGAGGCCTTCTTGTTGATTCTAGATTCTGTCAACTTAACAGTCAACATCAATTATTGTAGAATGTACAGATATTTTTAGTAATTTGAGGAATTATCCAGTCATATTTTTTCTCTAAAAAGGTGATTTGCGTCACAATGTAGAATATTGATATTTATTCATGTAGTTTGAACTCAGGGTTTGCTCATTACCCCAAGTTGTCATTGTTGTTTTGGTCTGTGTCTCAAACTAAGGAAATCATAAGTTGGAACTTAGCTTGGCTCAACTGAACAAATCAACTGAGCCATGACACCATGAGTTGGACCACTTAATGCATGCATATTTGTATCTGTAACCATGCATGTTAGTTATGTTCTCTCATCACTGTGAAAAGTGAATCTGAAGAAAGCAACTTAAAGAAGGAATAACTGTATATAACTCAGCATTTTGGAAGAAAAATATTCTATCACTCATTTGTTAGAATCTAGGAAGCGGAGAGATTTGAGAAGGATGCAAAAATGGACCATCTGTAATACAAAGGCTTAAATAAGAATTAATGCAAAGGACAGCACAGAGGATTTCTGAAGAGAGGTGGAAAAAGATGGGGAGAAAGAGAGAGAGAGAGAGAGAGAGAGAGAGAGAGAGAGAGGGAGGGAAAGAAAGAGAGGGAGAGAGGGAGGGAGAGAGAGAGAGAGAGAGAGAGAGAGAGAGAGAGAGAGAGAATGCTCAATTTCCATAGGCATAACTATGTACCATTACATGTTTCTTAGGAAAAGGAATGTCCTCAGGATAAGACTGTAGAAAAGGTTAATATGTGATATAAGCTACATGGCTGCTATCAGGTATCTCTCATTCCCTGTAGAGATTCAGAGAGTAAGAACTGGGCTCTTTGTGCACAGTTTGCCAGTTCTTCCTTACAGCATCCAGTAGGGAGAGAGATTTCAGAAACATGTGGCATCTATGAGGCCCAATCCTATACTCATGTATCTAAAGCTGTCTTAGAATGGAAGGTCTGTGTGCATCACATCCTTCCACACATCAACACTCTTACTCTGATGTCCTTCTTCCCACTGGTGTAGCACTATAAACTGGTCTTGTCTCCTTCAAACACAGATGACATTTGATACTGTTCACAAGAGAGCAGTTCTTAACTTACCTTGAGATTGTGTACTGTTGCACACCATAAGCCTTTACTGTTGTAAATTTTTCCCTATGAAGAAATTTTCCATCCCATCCTCACATAAAATTTCATCTCTATTTGCAATCTGACTGATAAGGTCTCAACTGCGTTTCACAAGATCAGCTTTCCATCACAAATCCTGGGACTGCTGATGTTCTTCATCCCTGGTAAGTGAAAGAAGTGAGAATGGGTGAGTGTGCTATATTTCTTGACCCATTCCTTTAAATGGGTGGTCTCTGTACATGTGAAATATTCAGGGTAGTTCCATCAGAATGAGAATGTCAAGAATCCATATTTAAGGTGAAGGCAATTCCAGAAGGATTTTGAACATGGCATTCTGGAATGTAGTATGGCACTGAGAGACGATGATGACTATCATGGAAGAGATTAAAAGCCATATATTCCTTTCTAACTATTTTTTTTATTACATACTCTCATAAGTGTAACTAACAGTAAAATAGAAAGAAGAATATTGCACCTGCCTGGTACTTTTGGCTGGGGCAGACACAAAGTTGGTCTGCTCCTGTGGAGATACTGAATCCTGAGCCATCCTACAGGAACCACTGCACTCAGAGCAGCCGGTAAGAATTCCATCTCATTCCCTATGCCCCAGAGATACATCTGGGAGCCAGGGACACTCAGGACCCACCAGCTACTCAAACCCCACCCCTCCGGAATTCCACTTCCCTTCTGCCACTACATGGTCCTTTTGGCTGTGGTAGACACAAAGTTGGTCTGCTCCTGTGGAGATACTGAATCCTGAGTCATCCTAGAG
Source organism: Grammomys surdaster (assembly GCF_004785775.1). Classification (NCBI taxonomy): domain Eukaryota; kingdom Metazoa; phylum Chordata; class Mammalia; order Rodentia; family Muridae; genus Grammomys; species Grammomys surdaster. The sequence continues at coordinate 5,649 of NW_021611481.1, read as the reverse complement.
AAGCCACTGAACTTAGAGTAGCTGGTAAGAATTCCATCTCACTCCCTATGCCCCAGAGTTACATCTGGGAACCAGGGATGCTCTGGACCCACCAGCTAAACAAACCTGCCCCTCCGGAATTCCACTTCTCTTCAGCTCCTGCCTGCTCTTTTTAGCTGGGGCAGACACAGAGTTGGTCTGCTCCTGTGGAGCTACTGAATTCTGAGCCATCCTAGAGGAGCCACTGCACTCAGAGCAGTGGAGGATCCACTGCACTCAGAGCAGCAGAAACCTAGCTAGTTTGCACTTGTGGAGACATCATATCCTGAGCCATCCTAGAGGAACCACTGCACCCAGAGCAGAAGGATTTTCATATCCCAGGTGGCCTGAGATCCAGGAGTTCATCCACCCAGGAGATTAGGATCATAAGACCACAGAGACATCAGAACACTGAGGAGCTCTGACACAAGCAAGATAACTGGAAATACAGACTCCAGTCTTACCCAGTGAAGGCAGGTAACAATAGAGTTAACCAGATGGTGAAAGGCAACCGCAAGAACATAAGCAACAGAAACCAAAGTTACTTGGAGTCATCAGTACCCAGTTCTCCCAATATAGGAAGCCCTGGACACCACATCACAATGGAAAAGCAGGATTCAGAATTAAAATCACTTCTCATGATGATGATACAGGATTATAAGAAGGACATAAGTAACTCCCTTAAAGAAATACAAGAGAGTACAAGTAAACAGGTAGAAGCCCTTAAAGAACAATCACAGAAATCCCTTTAAGAACTGCAAGAAAATGCAAAGAAGGAATTAAACAAAAACATTCAGGATCTGAAAATGGAAATAGAAACAATAAAGAAATCTCAAAGGGAGACAACCATGGAGATAGAAAACCTAGGAAAGAGATCAGGAGTCATAGAAGCAAGCATCACCAACAGAATACAAGAGATAGAAGAGAGAATCTCAAGTGCAAAAGATACCATGGAAAATAATGACACAGTTGTCAAAGAAAATGCAACATGCAAAAAACTCCTAACTCAAAACATCCAGGAAATCCAGGACAAAATGAGAAGACCAAACCTAAGGATAATAGGTATACATGAGAATGAAGATTCCCAACTTAAAGGGCCAGTAAATGTCTTCAACAAGATTATTGAGGAAGACTTCCCTAACCTAAAGAACAAGATGCCCATAAACATACAAGAAACCTACAGAACACCAAATAGACTAGACTAGAATAGAAGCACATCTCGTCATATGATAATCAAAACATCAAATGCACAAAACAAAGAAAAAATAGTAAAAGCAGTACGGGAAAAAGGTTAAGTAACATACAAAGGCAGACCTATAAGAATTACACCAGGCATCTCAACAGAGACTATAAAAACCAGAAGAGCTTGGACTGACATCATACAGATTGTTAGAGAACACAAATGCCAGCCCAGACTACTATACCCAGCAAAACTCTCAATCACTATAGATGGTGAAACCAAGATATTCCATGACAAAACCAAATTTGCACAATATCTTCCCACAAACCCAGCACTTCAGAGGATATTTGATGGAAAACACCAACACAAGTAGGGAAACTACAACTTAGAAAAAGCAAGAAAGTAATCTTCCAACAACCCCAAAAGAAGATAGCTATACAAACATAATTCTACCTCTAATAACAAAAATAACAGGAAGACACAATCATTTTTCCTTAATATCTCTTAACATCAATGGACTCGATTCCTCAATAAAAAGAACCAGGCTATCAGACTGGATACACAAACAGGACCCAGAATTTTGCTACATTCAAGAAACGCACCTCAGTGACGAGGACAGACACTACCTCAGAACAAAAGGATGGAAAACAATTTTCCAAGCCAACGGTCCCAAGAAATAAGCTGGAGTAGCCATTCTAATATCAAATAAAATCATCTTTCATCCAAAATTAATCAAAAAAGATAAGGAAGGACACTTCATACTCATCAAAGGAAAAATCTACCAAGGTGAATTCTCAATTCTGAACATCTATGCTCCAAAAGCAAGGGCACCTACATACAGAAAAGAAACTTTACTAAAGCTCAAAACACACATTAAACCTCACACAATAATAGTGGGGGATTTCAGCACCCCACTCTCAGCAATGGACAGACAGATCATGGAAACAGAAACTAAATGGAGACATTTTGAAATTAACAGAAGTTATGAACCAAATGGACTTAGTGGATGTCTATAGAACATTTCATCCTAAAACAAAAGAATATACCTTTTTCTCAGCACCTCAAGGTACTCTCTCCAAAATAGACCATATAATTGGTCACAAAACAGATACAAAAAGACTGAAATAATCCCTTGCATCTTATCAGATCGCCACAGACTAAGACTGATCTTTAATAATGACAAAACCAATGGAAAACCCACATGCACATGGAAACTGAACAACTCTCTACTCACTGATGACTTGGTCAAGGAAGAAATAAGGAAAGAAATTAAAGACTTTAGAATTCAATGAAAATGAGGACAAATCATACCCAAACTTGTGGGACTCCATGAAGGCAGTGCTAAGAGGAAAACTCATAGCTGTAAGTGCCTACAAAAAGAAACTGGAGAGAGCACACACTAACAACTTGACTGCACAACTAAAAGCTCTAGAACAAAAAGAAGCAAATATACCCAAGAGGAGTAGAAGGAAGGAAATAATCAAATTCAGGGCTGAAATCAACCAAATACAAACAGAAAGAATAATACAAAATATAAACAAAATCAGGAGCTGGTTCTTTTAGAAAATCAACAAGATAGATAAACCCTTAGCCAGATTAACCAGAGGGCACAGAGACAGTATCCAAATTAATAAATTCAGAACTGAAAAGGCAGACATAACAACAGAAACTGAAGAAATTAAAAAAAATCATCAGATCCTACTACAAAGGCCTATACTCAACAAAACTGGAAAACCTGGATGAAATGGATAACTTCCTAAACAGGTACCAGGTACCAATGTTAAATCAGGAGCAGTTAAACCATCTAAACAGTAATACAACACCTTAGGGAATAGCAGCATTCATTAAAAGTCTCCCACCAAAAAACAAACAAACAAACAAAACAAAACAAAGCAAAAAAACAGGACCACATGGTTTTAGTACAAAATTCTATCAGACCTTCAAGGAAGACCTAATACCAATAATCGTCAAACTATCCCACAAAATAGAAACAGAAAGAACACTACCCAATTCATTCTATGAAGCCTCAATTACACTCATAACCAAACGTCCCAAAGACCCAACAAAGAGAACTTCAGACCAATCTCCCTTATGAACATCGATGAAAAATACTCAATAAAATTCTAGCAAACCGAATCCAAGAACACATCAAAATAATCATCCATCATGATAAAGTAGGTTTTATCCCAGGAGTGCAGGGATGGTTCAATAATCGGAAATCCATCAATGTAATCCACTAAACAAACTCAAAGAAAAAAAACCACATGATCATCTCACTAGATCCTGAGAAAGCATTTGACAAAAATCAGCACCCCTTCATGATAAAAGTCTTGGAAAGATCAGGAATTCAAGGCCCCTACCTAAACATAGTAAAAGCAATTTACAGCAAACCAGTAGCCAACATCAAACTAAATGGAGACAAACTTGAAGCAATCCCACTAAGATGAGGGACTAGACAAGGCTGCCCACTCTCCCCCTACCTATTCAATATAGTACTGCATGTCCTATCCAAAGCAATGAGACAACAAAAAGAAGTCAAAGGGATACAAATAGGAAAGGAAGAAGTCAAAATATCACTATTCGCAGATGATATGATAGTATACTTAAGTGACTCCAAAACTTACACCAGAGAACTCTTAAACCTGATAAACAACTTCAGTTAAGTGGCTGGTTATAAAATCAAAATCAACTCAAACAAATCAGTTGCTTTCCTCTACATGAAAGATAAACAGACTGAAAAAGAAATTAGGGAAATGACACCCTTCACAATAGTTGCAAATAATATAAAATACCTTGGTGTGAATTTAACCAAGCAAGTGAAAGACCTGTATGACAAGAACTTCAAGGTCCTGAAGAAAGAAATCGAAGAAGATCTCAGAAGATGGAAAGATCTCCCATGCTCATGCGTTGGCAGGATTAATATAATAAAAATGGCCATCTTGCCAAAAACAGTCTACAGGTTCAATGCAATTCCCATTAAAATCCGAACTCAATTCTTCACAGAGTTAGAAAAGGAAATTCTCAAATTCATTTGGAATAACAAAAAACCCAGGATAGCGAAAACTATTCTCAACAATAAAAGAACTTCTGGAGGAATCACCATCCCTGACCTCAAGCTGTACTACAGAGCAATAGTGATAAAAACTACATGGTATTGGTACAGACATAGGCAGGAAAATCAATGTAATAGAATTGAGGATCCAGAAATGAACCCACACACCTATGGTCACTTGATCTTTGACAAAGGAGCTAAAACTGTCCAGTGGAAAAAGGACAGCATTTTCAACAAATGGTGCTAGTTCAACTGGAGGACAACATGTAGAAGATTGAATATTGATCCATTCTTATCTCCTTGTACAAAGCTCAAGTCTAAGTGGATAAAGGACCTCCACATAAAACCAGATACACTGAAACTAATAGAAGAGAAGGTGGGGAAGAACCTCAAATACTTGGGCACAAGGGAAAAGTTCCTGAACAGAACACCAATACCATATACTCTAAGATCAAGAATTGACAAATGGGAATTCGTAATATTGCAAAGTTTCTGTAAGGCAAAGGACCCTGTCAATAGGACAAAACGACAAGCAACAAATTGAGAAAAGATCTTTACTAATCCTACATCTGATAGAGGGCTAATAACCAATATATACAAAGAACTGAAGAAATTAGACTCCAGACAACAAAATAACCCTATTAAAAATGGGGTGTAGAGCTTAACAAAGAATTTTTAACTGAGGAAACTCGAATGGCTGAGAAGCACCTAAAGAAATGTTCAATATCCTTAGTCATCAGGGAAATGCAAATCAAAACAACCCTGAGATTCTATCTCTCACCAGTCAGAATGGCTAAGATAAAAAACTCTGGTAATAGTAGATGCTGGTGAGAGTGTGGAGAAAGAGGAACACTCCTCCATTGTTATTGGGACTACAAGATGGAGCAACCACTTTGGAAATCAGTGTGGTGATTCCTCAGAAAATTGGACATAGCATTACCTGAGGATCCAGCTCTACCACTCCTTGGCTTATACCCAGGAGATGCTGGAACATATAACAAGGACTCAACTACGTTCATAGCAGCCTTATTTATAATAGCCAGGAGCTGGAAAGAACCCAGATGTCCTTCAACTGAGGAATGGATTCAAAAAATGTGGTACATTTACACAATGGAGTATTGCTCAGCTATAAAAAACAATGATTTCGAGAAATCCCTAGGTAAATGGATGGAACTAGAAAATATCATCCTGAGTGAGGTAAGCCAATCACAAAAGAACAGACATGGTATTCACTCACTGATTATTGGATATTAGCCCAGAACCTTGAAATACCCAAGATTCAACTCACAGACCACATGAAGCTCATGAAGAAGGAAGACCAAGTGGGGGTGATTTGGTCCTTCTTAGAAGGTGCAACAAAATATTCAAGGGAACAAATATGGAGACAAAGTGAGGGACA